>NW_027361676.1:73942500-74100000 GCF_039654945.1 Dendrobates tinctorius
CCCGAAGCAGGCTACAGCTGTCTGCCGTACAAGGAAGGTTCTTGGGAACATCTGTCAGGAGGAACTCCAGTGTAACTCAGTACTAGGAGTACTTCACACCAAAGGCGCTATAAGAGGAGACGTTCAGAAAGGCACATGTTGGCGGAGCATTCCATCTGACCTGGAGGTTGACTGAGTCCCTGACCCGGAGGACACAGCACGGAGGCAGGCACCTGTGTGTACTACAGACTGTGAGTAAAGCTTTGGAACTACAAGCCCTGGTGTCCTCCATTCATTCCTGCGCTAATACACCCTGTACCGCTACATCTGGGTACGAGCTTCTACACTGCCTGCGCCTCTCCTCTACCCCTACATCTACACTGCCCTGGGACTACAGCTCCACCTGTGGGGAGCTTCACCATCTTGGCTGCAACACACCACCAGTCCCAGAGGATCTGCATGCAGCGTCGGCTTAAGATCTCACTTGCCGAACACCACAGGTGGCGTCACGAACGATTCATTTAATCAATTACATTCCACCATTTCAATTTCCCCATTACTTGGGCACCCAGGACCACAACCGGGTCACCGCCGCTGTGACACATCCCGCTGACCCCAGCCCGGTACTGAGTACCCCACATCCCTGGGAGGGCGACCCAACTCCCACAATGGCCTCCTGATATAGTACCATTTTAGAAGGTCTCTCCATCTCAGGAACAAGAGATGCAAAGTTCTGCTTGTAACATGGGTCTAGCAGGGTGAAGAACCAGTACTCTCTTTTGACCAAGATGAATGTAATGTGAGGGCCTCAGGAAAGACAGTGGTACATAAAGTAAGCCATATGTGCCAAGCTCCATACAGCCAACACTTCCCTGTCTCCACCATGATGACAACTCTCCATCTCCTCCTCCCTCTCTTCCTCCTCATTCCCACCCTCAGCCCATCCACGTAGGAGAGACAGGACGAAGGTTGTGTGGCTACTAGCCTGTGTTGTGCTAGCCATCACCTTCTTTTCCTCCTTTTGCTCCTCCTCAGCATCCACCTTCTCATTGTTACCAAATCCACGCTGAGCAGATAAGACGAGACTGTGATTGCTAGAATCTCTTTGAGTTACAGTATGTCATCCTCCATCGTCAACTAGTCCGCATGAAAAGCTTCATGTTTAATTGTGAACAGCGAATGTTTAAGTAGGCACAGAAGCGGGATTGTTGCGCTGACTATGGTGTCGTCATCGCTCACCATCTTTGTGGAGTCCTCAAAGTCTTGGAGAATCTCAAGAATGTCAGACATCCATGCCTACACTTCATTTGTTATGTGTTGAGGCTGACCAGATTACCAATGGACGTGATGGAGCTGGTACGCATCCACTGGCCTCTGCTGCTCACAAAGCCTTGCCAGCATGTATAGTGTGGAGATACAGCACGTGGTGACATAGTATACCAGTCAGTGAGCTGGCACTTGCTTGTGCTGCTGCAACACAGCCAGGGCCGCGACAGCTGTAGCTGACTAGTGGAAGTGGATGCTGTTGCGAAGTACCTTGACCAGAAGCTCTGAAAAATGTGGGTAGGTTTTCAGAAATAGCTAAACTACCAAGTTGAGCACATGGGCCAAGTATGATACTTGTGTGAGCTTACCAAGCTTCATAGCCACCACCGGGTTATTTGCATTATCACACACGAGCAGGCCTGGTTGGAGGTTCAGTGGCAAAAACCATGAATCTGTCTGGTCTGTTATTCCTTTAACCCCTTTCTGATGTACTATCCCATCCATGAAACCCGTGACATTCTGACCATGGACGGGATAGTACGCCAACGCGATCAACCATGTATATGGGGGTGCGTGGCCGATCGCGGCCGGGTGTCAGCTGATTCTCAAAGCTGACACCCAGCACTAAGTGCCCGGAGTGGTCACAAACCACTTCTGGCACTTTAACCCCCAACACACTGCGATCAAACATGATTGAAGTGTTCTGGTGACATACAGAAGCATCGTGCAGGGAGGAGGGGGCTCCCTGCGTGCTTCCCTGAGACCCTAAGAACAATGCGATGTGATCGCATTCTTCTGAGGGCCTCCTTGCTGCAGGCCCCGGATCCAAGATGGCCGTGGGGTCCTTCTGGGTCTTGCAGGGAGGTGCAGGCACCGGAAAGCCTGCTACACTGTCTGTCAGATCAGCAATCTGACTTTGTATAGTAATGTCCTACCCTGGGACAATGTAAAAAAAAGTAAAAAAAAATATATTATACTGTGTAAAAATATTTTTTAAAAATTCCTAAATAAATTAAAAAAAATATTTTCCCAATAAATGCATTCATTTATGTAAATAAAATAACAATAAAAGTACACATATTTAGTATCGCCACATCCGTAATGACCTTAAAACTGTCCCACTAGTAAACCCCTTCAGAGAACACCGTAAAAAATAAATAACAAACAAGACAAAAAACAATGCTTTATCATCATACTGCCAAACAAAAAGTGCAATAACACGCATTCAAAAAGACATATATAAACAAACATGGTTACGCTGAAAGCATCATCTTGTCTCGCAAAAAAAGAACTGCCATACATCATCATCAGCGAAAAAATAAAAAAGTTATAGCTCTCAGAATAAAGCAATGCAAAAATAATTATTTTATATATAAAATAGTTTTTATTTTAAAAAAGCACCAAAACATAAAAAACATAAATGAGGTATCACTATAATCATACTAACCTGAAGAATAAAACTGCTTTATGAATTTTAACACATCTGGAACAGTATAAACACCCCCCAAAAGAAATTCATGAATTGCTGGTTTTTGTTCATTCTGCCACCCAAAAATAGTAATAAAAAGCGATCAAAAAATGTCACGTGCCCGAAAATGGTACCAATAAAAACGTCAGCTTGTCCCGCAAAAAACAAAACCTCACATGACTCTGTGGGCCAAAATATGGAAAACCGCCCTTTATCACCCCCTTAGTTATGGAAAAATAATAAAATAAAAAAAGTATTTATTTCCATTTTCCCATTAGGGTCAGGGCTAAAGCTAGGGTTAGGGTTAAAGTTAGGGTTGGGGTTCGGGCTAAAGTTAGGGTTAGAGTTGGAGCTAAAGTCAGGGTTAGGGCTAAAGTTAGGGTTAAGGTGGGACTAAATGTAGGGTTAGGGTTGGGGCTAAAGATAGGGTTTGAATTAGGGTTAGGGTTGGGATTAGTGTTAGGGGTGTGTTAGGGTTATGGTTAGGGCTGGGATTAGGGTTAGGGGTGTGTTGGGGTTAGGGTTGGAGTTACAATTGGGGTTGTCCACTGTCTAGGCACATCAGAGGTTCTCCAAATGTGACATGGCATCCGATTTCAATTCCAGCCAATTCTGCATTGAAAAAGTCAAATGGTGCTCCTTCACTTCAGAGCTCTGCTGTGCACCCAAACAGTGATTTAACCACACATATAGGGTATCAGCGTACTCAGGACAAATTGGACAACAACTTTTGGAGTCCAATTTCTCCTGTTACTCCTGTAAAAAAACCCTCAGCTTTGTAAAAAAAATATGATTTTTTATTTTTACGGCTCTGCATTATAAACTTCTGTGAAGCACTTGGGGGTTCAAAGTGCTCACCACACATCAAGATAAGTTCCATAGTGGGTCTTCTTTCCAAAATGTTGTCAATTGTGGGGGGTTTCCACTGTTTAAGCACATCAGGGGCTCTCCAAACGCGACATGGCGTCAGATCTCAATTCCAGCCAATTTTGCATTGAAAAGTCAAATGGCGCTCCTTCCATGCGCCAAAACAATGGTTTACCTGCATATATGGGGTATCAGCGAACTTAGGACAAATTGTACAACAACTTTTGGGGTCCAATTTCTCCTGTTACCCTTGGTAAAATTAAAAAAATTTGACCTGAAGTAATTTTTTTTGTGAAAAAGAGTAAAATGTTCATTCTTTTTAAACATTCCAAAAATTCCTGTGAAGCACCTGAAGTGTTAATAAACTTCTTGAATATTGTTTTGAGCACCTTGAGTGGTGCAGTTTTTAGCGTGGTGTCACTTTTTGGTATTTTCTATCATATAGACCCCTCAAAGTGACTTCAAATGTCATGTGATTGGTCTCCCTCTTACCAAACTCTCCCCACTTCAATCTGTCTTGAATGCTGCAGCCAGGATCATATTCCTCACCAATCGTTACACGGATGCCACTAACTTGTGCCAGTCATTACACTGGCTACCCATCCACTCCAGAATCCAGTACAAACTTATTACCCTCACCCACAAAGCACTCCACGGCTCAGCACCACCCTACATCTCCTCCCTCATCTCAGTCTACCACCCTACCCGTGCAGTCCGTTCTGCTGATGACCTGAGGCTAGCATCCTCAATAATCAGAACCTCCCACTCCCGCCTCCAAGACTATACACGTGCTGCTCCAATTCTTTGGAATGCACTTCCCAGGTCAATACGATTAGTCCCCAATCCCGACAATTTTAAGCGTGCCCTAAAAACGCATTTATTTAGACTGGCCTACCGCCTCAAAACATTAACCTAACTATCCCTGTGTGGCACAGTCAAAAGTTTTAACATAACCAGGTTCCCCGAATCATGTTCCCACATGCTTTATGCATCTAATAGCCCTCTGTGTCTGTATTGTTACACACTTAACATTATGGCTGGTCCAAACAATGAAGGCAACTGTTACCACCCACTTTTCATGTCTACCTTTTTTCCTCATAGTGTCAGTATTCCGGGTTTTCTAAATCACCTTGTGAATGAATTTGCCCTTTGTTAAGATGGAGGTTGCTGTTTTTGTGTGCCCTACTTCCTGTTCATGTGTATAAAACCGGCTCAGGTGCTGCCTTTCCTTGCTGGAGTATTCTGCTTCCTTCAGCTGTGCTGCTGGTTTCTGAGTGTGCTTCTGGACATTCCCTGTTCTCTGTAGGAAAGCTGCACTCATCTTTGGAACTTAACCCTTGGTTCATGGTATCTGGTAAGAACTGTGTTCCTGAACTATGTGTGGTTCTTAACTCTTCACTCTTCCCCAATGAGAGCAGTCGGAACTGTCACCTACCGTATGTCTTAATGTGAACCTGTTTCTGGACTCACCTGTGTTCACGCCGCTCCAGGGATCAACTTGTGAATCAGCTTTTGGACTTTCCTGTGCCCTTGCTGCATCTTGGATTTACCTATAGACTTGTTCTGGACTTCCCTGTGCTTGCTACATACCTGATTGGACTCTCTCTGCATCACTACGTTGTGAACTGCGCTACATCAACTGAGTGTTACACTCACCTTGGATCACATGTTTATGAGGACCCTGTTTTAGGAACTTTACTGAATTGCTATATAGCTTTAGGACTTGTCTCATTTCAGGTTATCAGCATATTGTTTTTGGGTGTCACTGCTGTTATAAAATACACTATTTGCACTAAAGTAACCCGCTTCTGTCTGTTCATTGCCCCACGCTATCAGAATCCTCGAGTTCCTACAATAGATTGTAAGCTTGCAAGCAGGGCCCTCATTCCTCTTGGTATCTGTTATGATCTCTGTGATTATTGTTATGCTGTAATGTCTATCATCTGTATAAGTCCCCTCTGAAATGTAAAGTGCTGCGGAATATGTCGGCGCTATAGAAATAAAATTATTATTATTATTATTAGATCTAAAAAAAATGTTGTAAAAATGAGAAATCGCTGGTCAACTTTTGACCCTTATAACTTCCTAACAAAAAAAATTTTGGTTCCAAAATTGTGACGTAAAGTAAACATGTGGGAAATGTTACTGTACTTATTAAGTATTTTGCTGACATATCTCTGTAACTTAAGGGCATGAAAATTCAAAATTGGAAAATTGCGAAATTTTCTAAATTTTTCCCAAATTTCTGTTTTTTCACAAATAAATCACCAGGATCCATGGAAGCGTTCCAGAGTAATTACCTCATAAAGGGACAGTGGTCAGAAATGTAAAAACTGGCCTGGTCAATAATGTGCAAACCACCCTTGGGGGTAAAGGGGTAAAGTAACTCTGCTGCAGCATGCAGTTTGTCCTAGGCAAATTAGCTTCAGCAGAGCCTGTTGCCGCCTTGCTGAGGCAATGCTGTAGAGCTTCCAGCTTCCGGTTGATGTGGATAACGTGCTCTAAGATTGCACATTGGAGATGTAGGGTGAGGAGGAGCAGGAGGGGGTGCAGGAACTGCTGTATCAGGTGGAGGAAACTCTAATCAAAGTAGGGCCAGTAAGTGCATTGGTAACGGCATGAGTGATGCTTCTGGACAAGGCAAGAATGCCACATCAGGAGAAAAAGCGGCGGCTGAGAACAGAGTACTGAAAGACAGCTGCTGCCATGAATCGGTGGACATCCTCCATGTCAACAAGCCGAAACAGCTACATTTCCATAGCAAGCAGTCTGGAAATGTGACCGTTTAGCCTTTGGGCCTGTGGGTTGTTGACTGGGAACTTTCTCTTTCATTCCAAGATCTGGGGAAGGGACAGATGAACGCTGTGCTGGGACAAGGATTTGGAATTGCCTGATGATGGTAAGTCAGAATGTGCAAGGACAAGTGCAGGTAGAACCAGTATAACACAGGGGAAGAGGCAGTGGTGTCACAGAATGGCATCAATTGTGGACCCAGGTGTGGGGCCCACCGAGTCAGGTGCTTAGATAACATGACGGTGTTGGTTAGGTTCCTAGTGGTCAGACCCCTGCTGATCTTGGCATGGCACAGGTTGGAAATGGCCATTTTGTTTGCCTCAGAACTGTGTTTAAAAAAATCCCAGACTAGGGAAGACCTAACTTTTGAAGGAGAAATTCAGGAATGTTAGTGCTCTGCGGAACAGTTGTCCACCTTAAACCCCCATCTGTGGATGTCAGGCACTCAGACCATCCTCACAGAGTCGATTTCTAACCGTTTGTGCAGACACATGCACATTTGTGGCCTGCTGGAGGTCATTTTGGAGGGCTCTGGCAGTGCTCCTCCTGCTCCTCCTTGCACAAAGGCTGAGGTAGCGGTCTGCTGCTGAGTTGTTGCCCTCCTACGGCTCCCTTCACGTCTCCTAGTGTACTGGCCTGTCTCCTGGTAGCACCTCCAACCTCTGGACACTACACTGACAGACACAGCAAACCTTCTTGCCACAGCTCACATTGATGTGCCATCCTGGATGAGCTGCACTACCTGAGCTACTTTTGTGGGTTGTAGCATCTGTCTCATGCTACCACGAGTGGGAAAGCACTTGGCGTTATATTCTGTTGTTTAAGTGTTCCCTTTTTTTTTTTTTGCAATATATATATATATATATATATATATATATATATATACACACACAAGAATTTGTGTTCATTTTTAGCTCCTCACTGTGTACTGGAGTTAATAGGTGCAGGTTTTATAAATCTTTAATAAAGATAAGTTTTAAAGGGATTTATGTACACTAGCTTACTCCACCCTTGGCATAATGTTTTCAATATGTTCTTCAAGTTTTAAACATCACGGGAAATGTACCCCAGACCTTATAATACTGTATGGGTGACAAATTTAAGCCTGCAAAATTTTTAAAAACTGTTTAAATGCTAAGATATTTAACCTAAGGAAATATTTTAATGATTATTTTCAGTGTTATATAACAAAAAAGTAACGCAAATCCCGTAATACTGGAAACTACATTTTTTCACCCCCCTCCAGACAAAAAGATTCAGAATCTAATAATTTTGTGCTCATAATGTGGACCAGATACCAGGCCACATTTCAGAATTGAAATCTTTCTGCTAATAAAGTTTGCCATACCCCAAGCCACATTTCAGAATCTAAATAGTTTGTGCTATTAGTGTGGTCCAGTCAGGAATCCACATTTCCGAATCCAAATCCTTACTGCTAATAGCGTGGGCCATGCACCAGGCCTCTTTTCAGAATCTAAATCGTTTATGCTAGTAGTGTGGTCCAGCCAGGAATCCACATTTCCAAATCCAAATCCTTACTGCTAATAGTGTGGGCCATACACCAGGCCTCTTTTCAGAATCTAAATCGTTTATGCTAGTAGTGTGATCCAGCCAGGAGTCCACATTTCCAAATCTAAAGCCTTTCTGCTAATAGTGTGGGCCATATACCAGGCAACATTTCAGAATCTAAATATTTTTTCCTAATAGTGTGGTCCACACATACTATCTCAGCAAGTAACTACTGATTGCTAATTTAATGAGAGGTGACTGACAGCTACAGGCAATTTTGTATGCTCTGGGGAAGGCGGGGTTTACCATAGAGCCAAAAAAATGTGCCATGGGGAAAGCAAAATCAAGCCACAAGTAAAGAAGGTCAAGGCAATCCAGAAGTGGATGCAACCGCTTTCCAAGGTATTGTGGGATATTATTGGTGGTTTATCCCAAATTTCACCATGATTGCCGCACCACTGATGGATTTCATTAAAGACTCCAATTTGATGATGGCCAAGTGGACTGCTGAAGCAGAGATGGCCCTATGTAATCAGCCGGTCCTGGTCACATCGGACTTCAGTAAGGAATTTGTGGTTCAGACGGATGCTTCAGAAGTTGGGTTGGGAGCCATGCTGTCTCAAGAGATAAATGGTGAAGAACATCCCATCCTGTATTTGAGTCGAAAGCCATTGTCGAGAAAGAGTGTCTTTGCATCAGATGGACCATTAATACTCTAATATTACCTACAAGGCCATAGGTTTAAGCCAGTGTTGGACCATGTACCTCTGAGATGGTTAAGAAAAAAGAAAGGTAAGAATGCCCAGGTGACTAGGTGGTTTTTAGGCCTCTAGGACATTAATTTCCATATAGAACATAGACCTGAGAAGTTGCTCGGCAATTCTGATGCCCTCTCCAGAATTTCCTGTCTAGTGTCTGAAGGTGCCAAAACCCCAGGCTTTGGGCAGAGGAGGGATATGTGACAGGGTCACTGACAATGTAAGTGAGGGGAGATATGTATCACGAAGATTGCTATTTTCCTTCATGTGAAAACCCAGAAGTTTCTCTCCAGCATGTTATGTGCTGAGAGGGGTTTATCAGTCTTGACTGTTATTTTTTTTTTTTAGCAGCTGTAAGATATAGGCGGGACGGCTAATCACCATATCTTCACCCCAAGGGTGTGGTTCGCAAGTTAAATGTTCTGCCACTGAGTGTCTTTCTCTGTCTGTGGGTCTCGAGGAAAGAGAGCTCCAGAAAAGTGTTTTTATGCAACTGTACTGGACTCTGTTGACTGTACCCAGAGTGGGCGGATATCCGCAGGCATAAGAACTGTGCTATACATTATCTTTTTGGTTTTGCCAGAAACGAGAAATGCCATGTTTATTAAACCCTGCACTGGTTTATGCCATGATTTAAATAGTCCATCAGAAGAAATGTTCCTGTGTCTACCTCTGTGAGCAGCTAAGTGAGTAGACCTTCTATAATATATATTTCAATAACTAAAACCTCAAGTACATATATGAATTATATAGAGGCTAAGTCACCAATTTGAATGTATGATTGGATTAAGTTCTGTGTTGGGGGTTGACAGATACTGTTTAAAAGCAACAAAGTGTTATAGATACTGTAGGCATTGTGCGCCTTCCTTATTTTACATGAATCTATTGAAATGTCAACCCCTTCAGGCCATCTAAGATTGTTTTTCATTTATCTACAGAATGTTACTTTTATTCTTAAAATTCCTTCTTGAAAGTCCTAAGTAAAATCTTGGACACTCAAGATAACATCTGAGTTCAGGCCAATTCCCACCATTTCTTAAATCAGGGAAGGTCGATGTGCCAAGTTCCTCTACCACTTTGAGCAGATTATTTTACTCTGCACAGAACACCTTCTGTCCCCGGCTCTGTGTAATCTCATTGGTGATGTGGCATTTTGTTGTAAAAAGCTAGTTATTCTGTATGTAACTGGAAGCTAACGGTACACAATGGTGCTGAAAAGCACATACAACGTCCAAGACTCGGCCATTGTCACAGATCGAGGCTGATTTCTTTCCTTAAAATAAGCATACATCTGGGTACAAAAGCTGACTTCTGTTTCACACAATACCTATTAAAAGATAAGATACTGCTGGAGAAAATCTAATCTTAAACCTAAATCTAATGAAAAAATGACCTCTAGTTTAACTATCATTGAATTAGTTAACCCTGGATCTCCAAATTACAAAGCCAACGGTTTCTGGCAAAAGCTGGCCATACATATTAGATGTATATTTACCAAATCCATCTATTTTGCCTTGACTGACCAACTATTTGGTGTAGTGGTCTTACAATGCATTAATAAACAGCCACCATTAGGGATGAGCGAGCATATTCGTGGGTACTCGGTACTCGGCGATAAATGCGGTACTCGCGGTACTTGGAAAATAGTGAGTATTTCACTACTCGCCTCGCTATTCGGTTCTCCCGCCCAGCAGTTGCCAATCACAGTAATGCCGCACCCTTCTTGGTTGTGGGCAGCATTACTATGATTGGCTGGCCACCCAGCATCCTATGAGGCATCATAGCCTGGCACTAAACCCTGCGGCCGCCATGTTCTGCACATTGCATGCAGAACACAGCTAGTGTAGGGAGAGTGTGAGCAGCTGCTAGGGAGAGTTGTGTTTTTTGGTTCAAATCAGCCAGAAATCCTCTGTGAAACCCAAAAGCTCTTTTCAGAGCTGAAAGTATAAGGTCAGGTGGGGACTGAGTAGTGACCGTTTTCCCAGCGTTTTTTTAGGTCACATTTACCCCTGCAGGGCAGTTTTTTTGTGCAGTTGCGGTGCTGTGTTCACAGCGAATAGCACACACGGTACTGCACAACTGACACGCAGTCTGTCTTGTGTGGTGTCTGGGCTGCGTATTCTTGCCTTACACCTTAGGGCATTTTTTTTGTGCTTTTGCGGTGCTGTGTTCACAGCGAATATTACGCACGCACGGTACTGCACAACTGACACGCAGCCAGCACCACTGTCATGTGTGGTGTCTGGGCTGCGTATTCTTGCCTTAAACCTCAGGGCAGTTTTTTTGTGCTGTTGCGGTGCTGTGTTCACAGCGAATATTACGCACGCACGGTACTGCACAACTGACACGCAGCCAGCACCGCTGTCTTGTGTGGTGTCTGGGCTGCGTATTCTTGCCTTACACCTCAGGGCAGTTTTTTTGCGCTGTTGCGGTGCTGTGTTCACATAATCACAGCGAATAGTACACACACACGGTACTGCACAACTGACAGGCAGCCAGCGCCGCTGTCATGTGTGGTGTCTGGGCTGCGTATTCTTGCCTTAAACCTCAGGGCAGTTTTTTAGTGGCAGCACCGCTGTCTTGTGTGGTTACTGGGGTGCGTAATCTCACCTTAAACCTCAGGGCAATTTTTTTCTGCTGCTGCCGTGCTGTTTGTAAAACACAAAGTAGTACTAGGCTGTAGTGCTACCTTCCACAAAGCACTAACTGCTCCTTGTTCCCCAATATCTGCATCTGAACATCTGCAACTATGGAAGAAAAATCCAAAATTCCTAAAAAGGCTGTTTTGAAGGGACAGGGACGTGGACGTGGGGTCGTTGTTGTTGCCCAACAAGGCACAGTGTCTGGGAGATCGAAGAAGGTTGATGCATCTAGGTTCCTGGTGAAATTTCCCGGTGTGGAACCTAAACGGGCCTGGAAGCCAGAAGAGCAAGAGCAGATACTGTCTTGGGTGGCTGATAAGGCCTCAATGAAATGTTCTAGCAGTACCCAATTGTCCATGGCAAAACAGTCTACTGTCCATTCAGATAACGCTGGGTCATCCTATTCTCAACCTGTTCCTAGTTCATCACCCGGTCAGGAGTCACAGGAAACATTTGACCCCAAACTTGGTCACTCCGAGGATCTGTTTGATCCTTTTCCTTGCATTGCCTCTGGCCTCTCACAGCGCAACATTGAAGAGGAACTTGAGGGGGTATCGTCTGTTGAAGATGGCCAAATATTTGAAACCCCACGTCCAGAAGAAAGACATTTTCATCCACGTGATATACCGGGTGAAGAGGTGGAGGCTGAAGGTGATGACACACAGTTGCCATCTGGCCAGTCGCCAATATCAACACGGAAGGAGGATGATATGGATGATGAAGTTGTCGATGATGAGACCACCGATCCGATCTGGTCCGTTGGCACGCATAGCCAGCACAGCAACACAGAGGATGAAGATGGATATGTAGCACCAACAAAGGCACCAAGGGCTACTGGTTTGAGCAGAGTGCGAACTGTGTCAACTGTTACCAAGAGCAATCCCTCTGTGTCCCAAGTCAAGGCAAGGGTGCGTTCAGCAGCTGTCTGGAAATTTTTTTCTGATAATCTTTCTGAACCAAATGTTGTCATCTGTAGCATCTGCCATAGGAAGCTGAGCAGAGGCCAGGGCAAAGGCAACCAAAGCACCACCAATATGCGGAAACACATGGCAGCCAAGCACCCTAGTCAGTGGGCTGAACAACAGGATACCAAATCAGTGTCTGCTACTGCGGGTCAAACCATTGCCATGTCGCCTGTGATATGTCCTTTCCAATCTGCTGGGCAGGAAGCAGGTGATCATCATACCTCTTGCTCACAAGTTGCGTTTGCACAGACACAGGACACAACAAGCTCATCCACTTGTTTGTCCCAGGAAAGCGTCCAATTGTCCGTGCTCCAGATGTATGAAAGGACACGTAAATACCAAGCCACACACCCACAAGCACAAATGCTGAACTCGCACATTGCCAAGTTGCTAGCCGTGGAGATGTTGCCGTTTAGGCTTGTGGGGACAAAGTCATTCCATGATCTTTTGGCTGTGGCTGTCCCACGATATTCGGGTCTCAGCCAGCACTATTTTTCTCGGTGTGCCGTCCCCGCTTTACACCAGCACGTCTTAAACAATCTAAAGCGGGCTCTCACCAACGCTGTAACTGGGAAGGTCCTTCTTTCAACAGACATGTAGACAAGTACTTGTGGCCAGGGAAGATACATCTCTGTCACGGCACACTGGCTCAACCTGGTGGAGGGTGGGACAAAGTCTCAAACTGGACCATCAACACATATCCTACCCACGCCACGAATAGTGGGCCCAACCTCAATCAGGGTTTCCGCCTCATCATATATGTCCAGTCTCCCCTCTTCATCCTCCTCCGCCTCGTCATCCTATGCTGAATTACCCTCCACATGACGCCCAAGTTGGGAGCTGTGCAGCAGCGCATCGGCAAAGCGGCAAAACGCTCTGCTGAAGCTGATCTGCTTAGGTGAAACACCACACACTGCAGCAGAGCTATGGCAAGGAATTAAACAACAGACTGATCAGTGGCTCTCCCCACAGCAACTCCAACCTGGTCTGGTTGTCTGTAACAATGGGCGTAACCTGGTGGCGGCTTTAAAGCTCTGGAAGCTGGTACACATGCCATGCATAGCTCACGTGCTGAACCTAGTGGTGCAGAAATTTATAAAAACATACCCTGACTTGCCGTACCTACTTGAGAAGGTGCGCCGTATTTGCGCCCATTTCAACCACTCCTCAACCGCTGTTGCTGATCTTGCAGCGCTTCAAAAGCAATTAAATTTGCCAAACCATAGACTCATTTGCGACATGCCAACACGGTGGAACTCAACATATCATATGTTTGCAAGGGTAAGTGAGCAGCAGAGGGCACTTTCTGAATACCAGCTTAATCATGCCCGTCACACTGAGACTCAGCCGAGACACATAACAACTGTCTGGTGGGTGTGGATCGCTGATATTTGTGAGTTGCTTGATAACTTTGAGTACTGCACCAAGCTTGTGAGCGGTGATCAGATTATTATCAGCTTAACCATCCCTATGCTATGTCTGCTGAAAAAAATCAGAATCAAAAAATGGAATCTTTGCATGCCCAGCAGCTGGGTATGGAGCAAGATTTCACAATGGGTGATCTTACCCAGCCCAGCGAATATCATCAGGTAACATTGGGGGATGAAGATGATGATGAAAATGAGGAGGGAGAGGACTTCTTTTTCAGTGGTACCGAGGGGACACCTCATGCTACAGAGGGGAATCCCAACCCCAGCTTCATGTCTGTCCAGCATGGGTGGACTGTAGAGGAGGAGGTGGAGGAGGAGAGTCAGTGTGAGGAGAGGATGGGTATTGTTCCTCCTTCAGGGGTCACAGAACATTTGCCTCTTTGCAGCTTGGCACACATGGCACACTTCATATCTGACTGTCTGTGCCAAGACCCTCGCATAATCCACATTTTTAATAGCAACCTATACTGGTTGGCCACCTTTCTAGACCCACGGTACAAGGACAAATTTCCTTCACTACTGTTGCAGTCACCAAGGGGTTTCACAATGGAATCCTTCAAGAAGGCCGTTGTCGATCATTTGATGGCAACAGCATCCTCAGACACCACTGCTAGCAGAGATACCAGCTTTATGCAACAGCATGCATTAATGGGGAGAGATACACCAAGCAGGTCCAAAAGAGGTGGTGGTAAAATGTCCACAAACTGGGATATCTTCAATAAACCGGCTCATCACCAAGGACTAGCTGGAACAGTAGCAATGTAAAGGAGGAAGAAGTGACCATACCTGCGTCCTTACTGACGCTTCTATACCGTTTAATTACTGGGGATCCAAGCTGCATAGTTGACCCGACCTCTCCTTCTATGCCTTGGAGGTGCTGGCCTGCCCTGCTGCTAGTGTGATGTCAGAGCGTGTTTTCAGTGCCGCTGGGGCAATCATCACAGATACACGCACACGGTTGACAACAGAGAATGCAGACAGGCTGACGCTGATAAAATTTAATAATGACTGGATTTCGCAACAGTATTTAAGCCCTCCAGATGACTGTATCCCAACCTAAAGTCACCCAACATGTTTTTTTTTAAATTGGTGATCACATCCATCCCTTCCCATACAAGCCCCTTTTCTTCTTCTTACACATTTTTTCAAAACCTGCTTCTGACACATGTACCTCATGGTCAATAAGCTAAAAACAGTGTTACGTTAATTAATATTTCCCATCGGAGGCACTTGTGATAAGAGCGAGACCCTTCTTCCTTCATCAACCATGGTATCATGCCCCTTGGGCTAATTTTTGGAGACACTATGGCTATGCCTGGACACTGGGCACTGCCACCTCTATGCTAGTAGTCCTAGCTTCATCATAATTGTTTGGCCCTTCAGACCTGTCTTGCTTCCTTCATCAACTATGATCCAGCCCCTTGAGCTAATTTTTGGAGACACTATTGCTGTGCCTGGACACTGGGCACGGCCACCTCTATGCTAGTAGTCCTAGCTTCATCATAATTGTTTGGCCCTTCAGACCCGTCTTGCTTTCTTGCTTCCTTCATCAACTATGATACGGCTTCTTGGGCTAATTTTTGGAGACACTATGGCTATGCCTGTACACTGGGCACGGCCACCTCTATGCTAGTAGTCCTTGCTTTATTATAATTGTTTGGCCCTTCAGACCTGTCTTGCTTCCTTCATCAACTATGATACAGCCCCTTGGGCTAATTTTTGGAGACACTATTGCTATGCCTGGACACTGGGCACGGCCACCTCTATGCTAGTAGTCCTGGCTTTATCATAATTGTTTGGCCCTTCAGACCTGCCTTGCTTCCTTCATCAACCATGATACAGCCCCTAGGGCTAATGTTTTGAAGACACTATATCTATGCCTACACATTGGGCAGTGGCACAACAAGGACAGTAGTCCAAGCTTTATAATTGTGAATCCCTTGTGATGATGATGATGATGATGGGTGGCTTCTTCCTGCGTTAACCATAACACAGCCCCTAGGGCAGATCGCTCTCCTTACACCACTTACACACTTTGCTGTCAGAAGATTGCCTCCATCATCAGTCGCTCTTACGGCACTTCTGATATATCACTGGCACTGCGTAAGTGGTGTACGAGTCCCGCTCTTCTGACAAAAAAAACACACCAAAATAGTGTTTGCACATTCTAGTGAAGCAGTGGTGTAAAAACAATTGTGCAGCCCCTGACTAGGTGCCCCCATGTTATATAAATTTGTTTACAGCATACATTTTTTAACATTTACACATTTTTTAGCTTTTTCCTCAGCCCCCAGACCACTTTGTAGGGTCCAGCAGATAATTACTCGCAATTTCCATTGACTTTCATTGGACTCGCTATTCGTACCGAATACCCGAGTATTAGGGTATACTCGGTACGAGTATAGCGAGTCTGAATACTTCAGTACTCGCTCATCCCTAGCCACCATATAAAAGCCTATTAACACATTAACCCTGCTTCAGATGCACATGGAATGATCTGTAATATACCGTTCAGTGTGCATAGGCAGCCATTGTTTTCTGAAGCACAGGTTGATGTACTGCTAAGAATGATGATCTACTGTATTGTACAAACCAAAAGATAATTTTAAACGACAATTGAGCATTTGGTTCATTTGTTGGGTGAGGGAGAGCCAGTATTCGATTATCTTGAAAAGTGCTTCCTTATGAAAGCTTTAGAAAAAACTGTCCAGGGTCAGCTGAAGGTTTAACGTTTCACACCAGTTTGCCAGAGGCAAACAAAAGTCCCTTATAAAGACCTCAAATAAAATTTAAATTTTAATTATTATTACATAAATTCCAGAAAAAAGAAAACGTTTTAAAAACACATACAGTTGTGCTCAAAATTTTACAAACCCTGAACCAATTTTTGCTTTTTTGGCCTTTTTTCAGAGAGTATGAATGATAACACCAAAACTTTTTGTCCTTTCATGGTTAGTGGTTGGGTGAAGCCATTTATTGTCAAACTACTGTGTTTTCTGTTTTTAAATCATAATGACCACCCAAAACATCCAAATGACCCTGCTCAAAAGTTTACATACCTCATTTCTTAATAACGTGTATTGCCCCCTCTAGCATCAATGACAGCTTGTAGTCTTTTGTGGTAGTCGTGGATGAGGTTCTTTATTTTCTCAGATGGTAAAGCTGCCCACTCTTCTTGGCAAGCTCCTGTAATTTCCTGGGCTGTCTAGCATGAACTGCGCGCTTGAAATCTCCCCAGTGTGGCTCAATGATATTGAGGTCAGGAGACTGAGATGACCACTCCAGAACCTTCACTTTGTTCTGCTGTAGCCAATGACAGATCGACTTGGCCTTGTGTTTTGGATCGTCCCATGCGCAGCCTCAGGGCTGAAGATTGCTTATTTGTTGATAATGTGCTGCATTCATCCTTCCTTCAACTTTGACCAAGTTTCTTGTGCATTTGTAGCTCACACATCCCCAAAACATCAGCAATCCACCTCCATGCTTTACTGTAGGAATGGTGTTCCTTTCATCATGGGCCTTGTTTACCTCTCTTCAAATGTAACGTTTATGGTTATGGCCAAAAAGTTCAATTCTGGTCTCATCACTCGAAATGACCTTGCTCCAGAAGTATTGAGGCTTGTCTCTGTGCTGTTTTTCATATTGTAGGTGAGATACTTTGTGGCATTTGCACAGTAATGGCTTTGTTCTGGCAACTCGACCATTTAGTCAACACAAAGGATGTCAATCACAAATACAAATGTATGTCAAGTCAGCGTACTCAGGACAAAACTCCTGTGTTGGAAAAGAAAGAATGGCAGACCATTTGGAATAATACACTACATGGAACCCCAACCAGAGAGGATATAAAAAGACAAAAAGGAAGAAATAAAATCCCTTCATTGATATCAGTAATTAGTACTATATAAAGTAGTGATTGTACAAACATATACAGTTGTCGCCAAAAGTATTGACACCCCTGCAATTCTGTCAGATAATACTCAGTTTCTTCCTGAAAATGATTGCAAACACAAATTCTTTGGTATTATTATCTTCATTTAATTTGTCTTAAATGAAAAAACTCAAAAGAGAATGAAGCAAAAAGCAAAACATTGATCATTTCACACAAAACTCCAAATATGGGCCAGACAAAAGTATTGGCACCCTCAGCCTAATACTTGGTTGCACAACCTTTAGCCAAAATAACTGCCACCAATCGCTTCCGGTAACCATCAATGAGTTTCTTACAATGCTCTGCTGGAATTTTAGACCATTCTTCTTTGGCAAACTGCTCCAGGTCCCTGATATTTGAAGGGTGCCTTCTCCAAACTGCCATTTTTAGATCTCTCCACAGATGTTCAATGGGATTCAGGTCTGGACTCATTGCTGGCCACCTTAGAAGTCTCCAGTGCTTTCTCTCAACCCATTTTCTAGTGCTTTTTGAAGTGTGTTTTGGGTGATTGTCCTGCTGGAAGACCCATGACCTCTGAGGGAGACCCAGCTTTCTCACACTGGGCCCTACATTATGCTGCAAAATTTGTTGGTAGCCTTCTGACTTCATAATGCCATGCACACGGTCAAGCAGTCCAGTGCCAGAGGCAGCAGCAAAGCAGCCCCAAAACATCAGGGAACCTCTGCCATGTTTGACTGTAGGGACCGTGTTCTTTTCTTTGAATGTCTCTTTTTTTCTCCTGTAAACTCTATGTTGAGGCCTTTGCCCAAAAAGCTCTACTTTTGTCTCATCTGACCAGAGAACATTCTTCCAAAACATTTTAGGCTTTTTCAGGTAAGTTTTGGCAAACTGCAGCCTGGCTTTTTTATGTCTCGGGGTAAGAAGTGGGGTCTTCCAGGGTCTCCTACCATACAGTCCCTTTTCATTCAGACGCCGACAGATAGTACGGGTTGACACTGTTGTACCCTCGGACTGCAGGGCAGCTTGAACTTGTTTGGATGCTAATCAAGGTTCTTTATCCAACATCCGCACAATCTTGCGTTGAAATCTCTTGTCAATTTTTCTTTTCTGTCCACATCTAGGGAGGTTAGCCACAGTGCCATGGGCTTTAAACTTCTTGATGACACTACGCACGGTAGACACAGGAACATTCAGGTCTTTGGAGATGGACTTGTAGCCTTGAGATTGCTCATGCTTCCTCACAATTTGGTTTCTCAAGTCCTCAGACAGTTCTTTGGTCTTCTTTCTTCTCTCCATGCTCAATGTGGTACACACAAGGACACAGGACAGAGGTTGAGTCAACTTTAATCCATGTCAACTGGCTGCAAGTGTGATTTAGTTATTGCCAACACCTGTTAGGTGCCACAGGTAAGTTACAGGTGCTGTTAATTACACAAATTAGAGAAGCATCACATGATTTTTCGAACAGTGCCAATACTTTTGTCCACCCTCTTTTTTATGCTTGATGTGGAATTATATCCAATTTGGCTTTAGGACAATTCTTTTTGTGTTTTTTTCATTTAAGACAAATTAAATGAAGATAATACCAAAGAATTTGTGTTTGCAATCATTTTCCAGAAGAAACTGAGTATTATCTGCCAGAATTGCAGGGGTGTCAATACTTTTGGCCACAACTGTATCATAATAATAGACAAGATATAAAAAATTAATTAAAAAAGCACTGCAGCACAGGATGATAAACGGTATAAATAATTATTATATAGAAAAATTTATTATAATAGTTTGCCATATATACTAGCCAAATATGCAGAAGTAAGGTGACTCAAGTGCAACTAAAATATCATTGAGTGTATAATATAAAAAAAACATACATACAATAATATGACCACTTGGAAAAATCAAAAGGTAAAGTGCAATGGTGCAAAATGAAAGGCAATCACAAAGGCTACTATAACATTATATTATATGTAGACACATCAAGAAATATAAAGTGCAAATAGTGCATGCAGATGGTAAAAAGGATCAGTGAAAAATGATTCACCAAAAAAGACTGCTATTATAATATATATGTATAAGCTAAATATAATTTGGTACCAAAGACCTGAAAAATATTTATATAAGGAATAACCATATAGTAGCTGCAAAGGCAGCATGCTCCCCTTGATATACACAGTATAAGATCCAAATTAGTTGACCATGCAGAGTGCTGCTAATCCAATATGGGCAAAGAGATGGAAAATATGCCAATAGAAAAGAAAAGGCCAGGTAGTACCATAAAAAAGTTTAAAGGCTGAACATATGAGCAAAATAACTTATAATCCGCATTTACCTGTGTGACGGTATAACAAATGCAAAGCACACCCCGATGCACGTTTCGGTTTAACTCCATCAGGGGGTGACCATGTAGCTCCTCCAGCTCTCCTTCTCAAAACCAACTTCCCCCACTCCAATGTCATGCAGCTGCAGCAATTACTATGTCTGATGAGGACTTGGTAATCGAGGCCAGATTTTATAGGGAAAAGGAGTGGCTAACCGAGCACAGCTGAATATAGGAGTTTCCAATATGGCAGATTAACCTATGTTCTGCTGGAAGAAATAAACACGTTTAATACACTGGAGAAGTGCTTCTCAGCATAGTAGGAGCAACAAGACGCTGGGGTCTTCTGGCTCCACTCCATTGCGGTAACCCTATGACAGTACCTCCTCTTCCACAAGGGACCTCCGGAACCTCAGGGCTGGGTTTATCCGGGTGAGCAACATGAAAAGCCGGAATCAGTCTGGCTGCATGGACGTCAGAGGCCAGGACCCACATCCTCTCCTCAGGACCGTACCCCTTCCAATATACCATGTATTGAAGCAACCGACGAACAAGACGAGAGTCTAAGATCTTTCCTATCTGGAACTCCAGATTACCATTATTAATGACAGGTGAAGGTGGTTGAGGCGAAGGTACTGAAGATGCCATGTGTTTTTTGAGAAGAGAAAAACTTTATGGATTCTAAAGGTAGGTGTAAAGCAAGGTAGAATGCTACCGGATTGACGATGGCTAAGATCCTACTAGGACCGATATACCTGTGACCCAGTTTCCAAGATGGAACCTTCAGCTTAATATTCCTCTAGGACAGCCATACCAAGTCACCAACATACAGATCCAGACCCACCACACGTCTCTGATCAGCCACACTCATATTAAGAACCCATCTTTCTCAAATTATTAGTCACCATGCAATATGGTAGAAATGGAAGATGAAAACCATTCTTCCTCTGGTAATCCGGAAGAGTGATTACCATTGAAATAACTAAACTGCGGATGGAACCCATATGCCCCAAAAAACGGGAACTTACTGGATGATGCCTGACAATGATTTACTGCAAATTCAGACAACGTTAAGTAGGTAATCCAGTTCTCCTGCTTCTCAGACACAAAACATCTGAAATATGTCTCTAAATTCTGATTAACCCATTCAATCTTCCCATTAGACTGCGGGTGAAAAGCTGAAAAAAACAAATGGATCCCCAGACAGTTGCAAAACGCTCTCATCAATTTGGAGATAAACTGCACCCCCCATCAGAAACAATATTGATAGGAATCCCATATACTCTAATTATTTCCCTGACAAAAATTTGTGCCAGAAATTTGGTGTTAGGCAAAGCTGGTAAAGGAATAAAATGAGACATTTTACTGAATATGTCCACCACCACCAGGAATACAGTGTTCCCTATAGACAAGGGTAGGTTCATAATAAAATCAACCAACAAATCAGTCCAAGGTCTGCTGGTAACCTCCAGTGGTTGGAGAAAAAAACGACGAATAAGTAGATCCACTGTGGCCTTATTCCCAGGTTGTCCAGCCAACACCGTATCATGATGTTCACTGAGGACCCTAAGACGGAGATTGACTGGAACGAACAGTTTACCAAGTGAAAAAAGAAGGTATCCAGCTCCGGAGATAAAATTCAAAATCTTTATTGAAACAAATTAAAAGGTAATAAGCTGCTTGATAACCAGTATATACTGGAGGAAGGAATGTCCTAGATAACTGGATGCGTTTCGAACACGTGTAGTGCTCTTAGTCCTTGGAGGACTAAGAGCACTACACGTGTTCGAAACGCATCCAGTTATCTAGGACATTCCTTCCTTCAGTATATACTGGTTGAGCACTACACGTGTTCGAAACGCATCCAGTTATCTAGGACATTCCTTCCTCCAGTATATACTGGTTATCAAGCAGCTTATTACCTTTTAATTTGTTTCAATAAAGATTTTGCATTTTATCTCCGGAGCTGGATACCTTCTTTTTTCACAAGTACCTGACGTCAAGCAGAGACGCTTCCTTGCTCGGATAGAACTACTCATGTGCGGTGTGGACATCACTATAAGGGTGAGCTGAATCAACTTTTTTCTATTCAGTTTACCAAGTGGACAGGAGCATCAACAACCTCTCTATCAAGATTGGAACATACAGATGCCATTGCAACCCCCTTTTAGAGATTAGGAACAGGTTTGCACTTTTCTCCTCCACCAGGAAGGTAACGGGACAGGGAATCTGCCTTAAAGGGAATCTGTCACCCTTTTTTTGGACTATCAGCTGCCAGCATTGACATCAGGGGCTTATCTACAGCATTCTGTAATGCTGTAGATAAGCCCCCGATGTAACCTGAAAGATAAGAAAAACACGTTAGATTATACTCACCAGAGGGGGCGGTCCGGTCCGATGGGTGTCGCTGTCCCGTCCGGCGCCTTCCATCTTCATACGATGCCGTCCTCTTCTTCCCTTCCTGTGTGGCTCCGGTGCAGGCGCACTGCTCTGCCCTGTTGAGGGCAGAGCAGAGTCCTGCAGTGCGCAGGCGTCAGGAGAGGTCTTTCTTGGAAAAATAAGCACCCAGTTGCCATTTTCCAGGAGACACACCTTGCAATAATACAGGCCCCACTCCCACCTCAGATGCATCGACCTCCACAATGAAAGGCTGAAAGATAAGAAAAACAAGTTAGATTATACTCACCGGAGGGGACAATCCAGTCCGATGGGTGTCGCGGTCCGGTCCGGCGCCTCCCATCTTCATACGATGGCGTCCTCTTCTTCCCTTCCTGTCGCGGCTCCGGCGCAGGCACACTGCTCTGCCCTGTTGAGGGCAGAGCAGAGTCCTGCAGTGTGCAGGCATCGGGAGAGGTCTTTCTTGGAAAAATAAGCTCACGGTTGCCATTTACCAGGAGACACAACTTGCAATAATACAGGCTCCACTCTGACCTCAGACGCATCGACCTCCACAATGAAAGGCTGGGAGATGTCGGGCTCAACAAGATTTAGCACAGAAGCAAAACACCTTTTCAACATGTCAAATGTCTCCCTGGCAGGACTGGACCACTTGGAGAAGTCCATCCCCTTCTTAGTCATAACTGTGAGAGGTTTGGCTACTACCAAAAAGTTATTTATGAATTTACGGTAGTAGTTGGTGAAACCCCAAAATCTTTGTAACACCTTCAAATCCTCTGTACGAACCCACTCCAACACCGCCCGGACTTTTGCTGGATCCATGTGTAAACCCGTGGCAGACAATACATATGCAAGGAAAGGGATCTCCTCAACCGAGAATATACACTTCCCAGGTTTAACATACAATTTATTCTTGCAGACTAAGTGTAAGACCTACCTAACATGTACCTGGTGTGACTAAAGGTCAGTTGAAAAGATAAGAATATCGTCCAGGTAGATCATAACAAACCTGCCTACCAATTGACTAAAGATGTCATTAATAAAGTGCTGAAAGACGACGGGCGCCTTTGTCAGCCCTAAAGATGTCACCAGATTCTTATAGTGTCCTTCAGGCGTATTGAATGCAGTCTTCCACTCATCCCCCTCTTTAATGTGGATGAGTTTATACGCCCCCCGAGGTCCATCTTAGAGAATCATTTTGCCTCAACAATTTGATTAAAGTGGGTAGGGATCAGGGGAAGCAGATATGACTCACGGACAGTGATCGCATTGAGTTCCCGGAAATCCAGGCAAGGACGTAACCCTCCATCTTTTTTAGTGACAAAAAAGAACCCCGCAGCAATGGGAGATGAGGATGGTCTGATATGACCCTTAATCTGTAATATAGTCCTTCATGGCCTGCCTCTCTGGATCTGAGATGTTATAGAGTCTGCACTTGGGCAGCTTGACACCAGGAACCTGATTGATGGCACAATCATAAGGACTATTGTGCCCTACTCAGATAACGCATCCCCAAAGTCTGACAGGTAATTGGTCATGGACTGGGTATCCACCCCTGCCAACTGGGTACCCAAGCAGTGTCCTTGACAGTAAGTTCTCATCTTAGCCACTTCCTGTGTCTGCCAATCAATTACCGGATTGTGCAGAGCAAACCAAGGAAGTTCCAGTACCACACATGAGAGCAAGCCCTCAAGCATGTAACAGTTTAACACCTCAGAGCGTACGGCCCCCACCTGTAGCTGCAATTCACGGACCACCTGCGTAAAGTGCCTCTGTTTTAGGGGGGAGGAGTCTACAGCAAGAATTGGTATAGGTCTGGACAATGTACTGTATGTGGGACGAGGCCTTGCTTAAAAATGTATCGGCATTATATTGCTCATCCATAAACTTTTACATCTTCTTGGGTATAGTTCTTCACTATATAAGCCTAAAAAAACTTGCTAAAAATGTATCTGTATTATATTGCTCATCTATAGACTTTTACATATTCTTGGGTAGATTTTGGTGGTGTATAAACCTCACAAAACTTGTTCAAAAATTTAGCAGTATTATATTGCCCACCCATAGACTATTCCGTGGTCTGTAGTACATTTTGTTGGAATAGAACCCTTAAAAAAATTGTTAAAAATGTTATTGTTAATATACAGCTCATCCATAGAATATTCCGTGGTCTGTAAAACATTTTGTTGGTATATAGCCCTCAAAAGTGCGTAGCCTCTATGAGTCTAGCCGTACCAACACATGACAATTTGAGCAGAAAGTGTATGACCACAACCTTCATTCATTCAAGAACTGTTATTCCACTCAGGACACCACCACTTTCCACACTTACAGAAATATACGTGCCATTAACACCCAGAAACTTATGAAGAATTTGCAGTCATCATTGGCCCCAATCTCCTCCCTCTCTTATCCTGACTATGCAATGAAACATTATAATGAATCACTGCAAAGTGCCCTGGATGAAACTGCACCTCCTATACATAGAACAACTTGGCACAGATGTTGACAACCATGGAACACACTACAAACATGTTTCCTACAATGGTGCTCCAGATGCCCTGAACGTCTGTGGACAAAATTCAATCTGCCCGAAGATTTCATCCATTACAAGTTTATGCTTAAAACATACAACGCTGCCCTTCACCTCTCCAAACAAACCTATTTCAACAACCTCATCACCTCACTATCCAATAATCCTAAACTTCTCTTTGACACTTTTCATTTCCTACTCAATCAAAGAGTGCAGGCCCAACCATGGATCTCCGCCCTGATGATCAGGCAAACTATTTCAAAGAAAAAATTTACCATATCCAACAGGAAATTTTCTTCCATACCATGCACTGCCCTCCCTCCCCCATCGCATCTAGCTCACTCTCTGTCTTTGAACCAGTCACGGAAGAAGAAGTGATCAGACTCCTTGCATTTTCTCGCACTACTGCTTGCACCAGTGACCCTATTCCCTCACATCTCCTCGAGTCCCTTTCCTCCGCTGTCACCACTCACCTAACAAAAATATTCAACCTCTCTCTACTGATATCTTTCACTCCTCATTTAAACATGACATCCTACATCTATTACTTAAAAAACCATCCCTTGACCAAATCTGTTCTGCTAACTATAGACCCATCTCTAATCTTCCTTTCATCTCTAAACTCCTTGTAAGCTTGGTCCATTCCCATCTAATCCACTATCTTTGAGATCACTCTCTTCTTGACCCTCTATAATCCGATTTGTGCTCTTTACACTCTACTGAAACCACCCTCACTAAATTCTCCAATGATCTACTAACAGCAAAATAAAATGGTCATTACTCCTTGCTAATTCTCCTGGATCTCTCTGCAACATTTGACGCTGTGGATCATCAGCTCCTCCTCACTGTGTTCCGCTGCATTGGCCTTAAGGACACCGTTCTTTCCTGTTTCTCCTCCTACCTCTCTGACCGTTCCTTCACTGTATCTTTTGCTGGCTCCTCCTCCTCTCATCTTCCATTTACTGTTGGGGTTCCTCAAAGATCAGTCCTAGGCCCCCTCCTCTTCTCCTTGTACACCACCCCTATTGGGCAAACAATCAGTAGATTTTGTTTACAGTACCATCTCTATGCTGATGACACCCAATTATACACCTCTACTCCTGACATCGCACCTGTATTATTACAAAATACCAGTGATTGTCTTACAGCCGTCTCCAACATCATGTCCTTCCTCTATCTGAAACTGAACCTGTCAAAAATTGAACTCCTTGTGTTTCCTCCCTCCACCAACCTACCTATTCCCGACATTGCCATTTCTGTGTGTGGCTCTACCATTACTCCAAAGCAACATGCTTGCTGTCATACTTGATTCAGAGCTTTCATTCACCCCCCACATCCGATAACTGGCTCGTTCTTGTTCTCTACACCTCAAAAACATTTCTAGAATTCAACCTTTTTGCTCTTGTTCATTTTGGTCTGGGCTATTGTAACTCTCTACTAATCGGTCTCCCTCTTACCAAACTTTCCCCTCTCCAATCTGTCTTGAATGAGGCAGCCAGGATCATATTCCTTACCAACCGTTACACTGATGCCTCTATCTTGTGCCAGTCATTGTGCTGGTTACCCATCCACTCCAGAGATCAATATAAACCTATCACTCTCACCCACAATGTGCTCCATGGTTCAGCACCATCCTACATCTCCTCCCTCGTCTCAGTCTACCACCCTACCCATGCCCTCCGTTCTGCCATTGACCGAAGGATAACATCCTCAATAATTAGAACCTCCCACTCCCGTCTTCAAGACTTCTCGCATGCTGTGCCAGTTCTTTGGAATGCACTACCCAGGACAATTTGATTAACCCCCAATATCCACAGTTTTAAGCGTTGCCTAAAAACACATTTCTTCAGACTGGTCTACCGCCTCAACACATTTATCTAACTATCCCTGTATTGTCCATTCAAAATTTTCTCCATAACCAGAACCCTCGTATCATGTTCTCACACGTTTTATGCATTTAATAGCCTTCTGTATCTGTACTTTTACACACTATGGTTGGTAACCAGTTCATTCAGCATTACATGAACACCCGATTTATTACATTATTTCTGGTCAGAACAATGAAAGCAGTTTTTACCATCAACCTTTCGTGTCTCCTCTATTTCCTCATAGATTGAAAGCTTGAGAGCAGGGCCCTCATTCCTCTTGGTATCTGTTGTTTATGTGATAATTGTTATTCTGTAAGGTCATTTATTATCTGTACAATTCCCCTCTAAAATGTAAAGTGCTGCGGAATATGTTGGCATAATAGAAATAAAATTATTATTATTATTATGAGTCCCTTTATGTCTAATACAGGATGTATCTGAGTCCTTCTGAGTTCCTAGTTTTTTTGCAGTCCTTGCTTTCTTCATTAGAAATTTCCTATTTTTTAATATAAAAAAATCAGTTTTGGTTTAGTTAAATTATTATATATATATTTTTAATCCTTTTAAAATTTTGCCTTATATAGAAGTCATTGTGCAGGAAAAAAAGTTTCTTAACATTTTTCTCCTGTAAAATGCAATTTCTCATCGGTTTGGAATATTTTATTGTCACTCCTTAAAGTGGAGTAAAAGTGTGACACCATTGTTCTCACCAGCGATCTGGGAGTCAGGGGGTCTTCACCATGCTTTTCTCCTTCCATTCAGCATTTCTCCCATTGATATCAACATTTCACTGCTCCCCAGACCCTCTGTAGGGTCTGCCGGAAAAAAGATTGGCTTTCCCATTGACTCCCTTTATACTCGTTACTCGAAACGAGCATTTGAATCACTCGGTTTGAGCAACGAGCACCCGAGTTTGTTAGTGCTTGCTCATCTCTAGTTGAGAAGTGTCTAAATACCTTTGTGCAAATGATGCATATCTCCTTCACATCACATGGCTGTAATATTTATCATTATCAAAGCAGATAATGACAATCATCACCCACTGACAGTAATCTCTAAAGATTCTTTTTTCTACTTTTAAGGCCCCGTTACATTTAGCGATGCACCAGCGATCCCGACCACGATACGACGCGGTCAGGATCGCTGGTGCATCGCTAAATGATCGCTAGTGAGCTGCCACACAGGCGATACAGCGGACGATACTTACCTTTGAGATGCGGCGATCCTGACGTCCTCCCGCCCGCGTCCACATGTCGCTCGTCGGCACCACAGGAAGCCCAGCAGGAAGCGCCCGACGAGAAATGGAGCCGGCTGATCTCGCGCGATCAGCGACAGACAGCGGGGGAGCCGGTCGGAGGTAAGTATCACACATAGCGATATCGCTATGTGTAAAACCCCCTTTACTTTTTTTTAATTTTTCAATACATATTTAATTGCTTGTTTTCTTAACAAGAAATATGAAGTCACCTTCAAAGATATGAGAATTTTATATATAATGGCTAAAACAGCATTCGCTATAGTTTGGCCTCCAACCAGCGATCCAAAGTAACAGATTCCATGCATACTTCCAGCACATTTTATACTTCTATTCAGGTATTCTTGCAAATGAAATGCAGCCTACCATGTGAGATTCTAAACACAGAGCTGTGGCTTTGGTACAGAATTACAGAGTGATTTGAGAACGGCTTTTGGGCCACACACAGAGGTACAGAGAGGTTATTGTTCTAATTTGAAAGGAAAAAAAAACTGTTGTCCTCCAGGAATAAACTATGGCCTTAGTGACTCGAGTAACATTACTTTTCGAGAAAATAAGCACAAAAAAAAAGAATGAGTTTACAAATAAAGTCAGCAAAGGTTGAAACCTTGTAACTATAGTAAGCGAAACATTGTGCTGTTCTTAAAAAAGAGGTGTTATTAAATCTGTGGGAGAGAGTGAAATATGTGCACAATGTGTGGAATGAAGTCATTTATATATTACTCCCTCTTAGAAAATTAATCATAGGAAATATTAAAAGATTATTCTCAAATGTGGAAATAATCTCTTATTTGTGAAATTATATTTTGATAGCTTCCTGATTGCTGGGGGTTGGCCTGACCTCTGTGATCTCCACCGATCCCTATAACTGTAGCTCTAGAGATCCCCTTTTGAATGGAGCAGAGGTTGATCATGTTCATCTCCACTTCAGTCATTATTAACACGATTGGCAGAGATAGTTGAGCGCTGCGCTTGCCTGATGTTCATCACTCGCATTATTAAAGGGAATCTGTCACCCCCCGGGACGTATATGACCTATAGATACAGTCATATGTTCAAGTTTGGGCACCCCTATTAATGTTAACCTTTTTTCTTTATAACAATTTTGGTTTTTGCAACAGCTATTTCAGTTTCATATATCTAATAACTGATGGACTCAGTTATATTTCTGGATTCAAATGAGGTTTATTGTACTAACAGAAAATGTGCAATCTGCATTTAAACAAAATTTGACCGATGCAAAAGTATGGGCACCCTTATCATTTTCTTGATTTAAACACTCCTAACTACTTTTTACTGACTTCCTGAAGCACTAAATTGGTTTTGTAACCTCATTGAGCTTTGAACTTCATAGCCAGGTGTATCAAATCATGAGAAAAGGTATTTAAGGTGGCCACTTGCAAGTAGTTCTCCTATTTGATTCTCCTATGAAGAGTGGCATTATGGGCTCCTCAAAACAACTCTCAAATGATCTGAAAACAAAGATTATTCAACATAGCTTTTCAGGGGAAGGATACAAAAAGTTGTCTCAGAGATTTAACCTGTCAGTTTCCACTGTGAGGAACATAGTAAGGAAATGGAAGAACACAGGTTCAGTTCTTGTTAAGCCCAGAAGTGGCAGGCCAAGAAAAATATCAGAAAGGCTGAGAAGTAGAATGGTGAGAACAGTCAAGGACAATCCACAGACCACCTCCAAAGACCTGCAGCATCATCTTGCTGCAGATGGTGTCACTGTGCATCGGTCAACAATACAGCGCACTTTGCACAAGGAGAAGCTGTATGGGAGAGTGATGCGAAAGAAGCCGTTTCTGCAAGCACGCCACAAACAGAGTCGCCTGAGGTATGCCAAAGCACATTTGGACAAGCCAGTTACATTTTGGAAGAAGGTCCTGTGAACTTATGAAACAAAGATTGAGTTGTTTGGTCATACAAAAAGGCGTTATGCATGGAGGCTAAAAAACACAGCATTCCACGAAAAACACTTGCTACCCACAGTAAAATTTGGTGGAGGTTCCATCATGCTTTGGGGCTGTGTGGCCAGTGCCGGCACCGGGAATCTTGTTAAAGTTGAGGGTCGCATGGCTTCAACTCAGTATCAGCAGATTCTTGACAATAATGTGCAAGAATCAGTGACGAAGTTGAAGTTACACAGGGGATGGATATTTCAGCAAGACAATGATCCAAAACACCGCTCCAAATCTACTCAGGCATTCATGCAGAGTAACAATTACAATGTTCTGGAATGGCCATCCCAGTCCCCAGACCTGAATATCATTGAACATCTGTGGGATGATTTGAAGCGGGCTGTCCATGCTCGGCGACCATCAAACTTAACTGAACTGGAATTGTTTTGTAAACAGGAATGGTCACAAATACCTTCATCCAGGATCCAGGAACTCATTAATAGCTACAGGAAGCGACTAGAGGCTGTTATTTTTGCAAAAGGAGAATCTACGAAATATTAATGTCACTTTTATGTTGAGGTGCCCATACTTTTGCACCGGTCAAATTTTGTTAAAATGCAGATTGCACATTTTCTGTTAGTACAATAAACCTCATTTGAATCCAGAAATATAACTGAGTCCATCAGTTATTAGATACAGTATATGAAACTGAAATAGCTGTTGCAAAAACCAAAATTGTTATAAAGAAAAAAGGTTAACATTAATGGGGGTGCCCAAACTTTAACATATGACTGTATAGGCATACAGGCAATAGAAATGTTACCCCAGTCCTCCCTGTATGCCTCATATTAATGGTCTTGTTGCTAGAAATGTTACATTCTTTCTTTATGGTAAATTTCTTCCAGGCTGCACCTGCACAGAAGATCCCTTAATGCAGTGACCACAGAAGGGAGGATGAGGTAGGTATTTCTGAGAGAGTGCAGAGCGCAGGCGCAGGATCCAGGGTTGTAACTGAGGCTGATGGGAGGGGGTAAGTATTACAATGAAGACAGTAGGAAGGGATTTCTCTCAGTCACCACACACCCCTAAGCCTGGAAGAAATATAATATTTCTCAGCAATAAGACCATTAATATGAGGCATAAAGATAGGACTAGTGTAACATTTCTATTACCTGTATGCGCATATTAATAGGTCATATACGTCATGGGTAGAGTTGAGCGACTTTGGTCGGATCGGGTTTCGTGAAACCCGAATGAAATAAACTTTGTTTCGGATGAAACTGGTCCGACTAGGGCAAAAAAAGTTGGAGTTTCGTCTGAAACCCGACCCCGATGCAAGTCAATGGGGAATAAAAGTCGGCATTGAGTGGATGAATGTCATCCGCTCAATGCCGACTTTTATTTCCCATTGACTTGCATCGGGGTCGGGTTTCAAACGAAACTCCGACTTTTTTTGCCCTAGTCGGACCAGTTTCATCCGAAACAAATTTTGTTTCATTCGGGTTTCACGAAACCCGATCCGACCAAAGTCGCTCAACTCTAGTCACGGGGGGTGGCAGATTTGTGACCAATAAGTGATCACCCCGGCTGCCTGCATATAAGTAGACACAGCTTTCCCACTTGAACCTAAAGTAAGTGCATTAGCATTTAAAAATCGGCTTATGTCAAAATACAGCTACTCCAAGCGGCTTCATATACAAATGGCAAATATTGTCTCGCTGTAGCACAACCCAACGGGTGGTCGGTCAGCGGACGGCACAACACACACACAATGGAATGGTATTGGGGAGAGGAAGGCCCTATTGAAAGGGAAATGAGGGATGGTCACCATCTGAGCTCAATCCTGAGCCTGTCCCTACACTCCCCTAGCTCCATAAGTGGTTCCTTCCACCACCACTGTCAGGAACCTCGTCTCTCATTGTCACCTATTACTGCCCTGGCTAGAGCACCAGCCAGCAAGGGGCGCTTGCCTCTCCACTGAAGATAATACCACACAGGGAACAGGGACAAACACTGTAGGGACAAGGAGAAAACACAGCACTTAGCTTCCAGGAACCGCTGCCAAGCTCCACACAACGCAGATAGCAAAGCAACAGGACTCCAAACACCAGACGTGGCTGACGATAGAAAGCTGCTCCTGCAAAGGCTGGTCTCCAGAGAGAAAATCTATCACCAACAGTCAGCTGATGCATCAGGTGACCATTTAAAGGATGGTGGGAGTGGTCACCACCCACATCAGCTGACCCAGCAACTCTGCAACTACAGAAGATTGCAAGCAAGAAAGAAACTGACATTAACCCCGCTGGCCTGAATGGAAAAAAGCTACATTTAAACAGAGTTGAACCAGAGCTGCAGCAAATCCAAAAATGAATCATGACAAATATATAGTTTATCATAGGAGTATTTCTATGTGGTCTGGCTCTGATTCACCAATAGCTGAGCTATGTCTCCAACTTTGAATATCATGAGGATATAATTATTCACATTAAAAATTTGCTATATTGCCATAGTCTATCATGCCTTATTGATAAAGTATATCTAATAATCCACAGGCCTCTAGATATAAATTGAGGATTGATACATTTTGATTCTAGGCTCAGAGACTAATTCTAATTACAATGCAATAACCTGACTTAATTTATTAGGAACAAGAATCAGGGAAATATGGAATTTTCATTAATTATAACATATCCTACACCTATAATTATTGGTTATTAATGGAAAACAGTTGACATACAATATTACAAGAACTGTGATCCAATATACATTCCCAATGGATGTATGTACATTTTAGTTTATAATGAGGGATGCTAATAGGGATACTCGGTACTCGCCCGATTATCGCTATACTAGCGGTACTCGGCGAGTATCGAGCATTTCCGGAATTTTTTGGTGGGAGCTCTGCCCTGCAAGTTTGGCACTCTTTAGAGCAGTGGTCCCCAACCTTTTTTGCACCGGGGACCGGTTTCAAGCAAGACCATTCTTTCATGGCCCGGCAGGGCGGGGATGGAGGTGTGGCAGGGGTGGGGCTTTGGTCATAAGGGGGCGGGGCTATGGACACGGTTGTAGTGTAGCAGTGCATACTTATAATTAAATAACATTTATAATGTGACTCAACTCACCATAGGTTTTGAATAAGTGCTCCATCACCCCCTTCTCCCCATCATTGCCTTCACCCCATCACTCCCTTCTCCCCATCATTGCCTTCTCCCCATCACTGCTGTCTCCCCATCATTGCCTTCACCCCATCATTCCCCTCTCCCCATCATTGCCTTCACCCCATCACTGCCATCTCTCCATCATTGCCTTCACCCCATCACTGCCATCTCCCCATCATTGCCTTCTCCCCATCACTGCTGTCTCCCCATCATTGCCTTCACCCCATCATTCCCCTCTCCCCATCATTGCCTTCACCCCATCACTGCCATCTCTCCATCATTGCCTTCACCCCATCACTGCCATCTCCCCATCATTGCCTTCACCCCATCACTGCTGTCTCCCCATCATTGCCTTCTCCCCATCACTGCCTTCACCCCATCACTGCCATCTCCCCATCATTGCCTTCACCCCATCACTCCCTTCTCCCCATCATTGCCTTCACCCCATCACTGCCGTCTCTCCATCATTGCCTTCACCCCATCACTGCCATCTCCCCATCATTGCCTTCTCCCCATCACTGCTGTCTCCCCATCATTGCCTTCACCCCATCATTCCCCTCTCCCCATCATTGCCTTCACCCCATCACTGCCGTCTCTCCATCATTGCCTTCACCCCATCACTGCCATCTCCCCATCATTGCCTTCACCCCATCACTGCCATCTCCCCATCATTGCCTTCACCCCATCACTCCCTTCTCCCCATCATTGCCTTCACCCCATCACTGCCGTCTCTCCATCATTGCCTTCACCCCATCACTGCCATCTCCCCATCATTGCCTTCTCCCCATCACTGCTGTCTCCCCATCATTGCCTTCACCCCATCATTCCCCTCTCCCCATCATTGCCTTCACCCCATCACTGCCATCTCTCCATCATTGCCTTCACCCCATCACTGCCATCTCCCCATCATTGCCTTCACCCCATCACTGCTGTCTCCCCATCATTGCCTTCTCCCCATCACTGCCTTCACCCCATCACTGCCATCTCCCCATCATTGCCTTCACCCCATCACTCCCTTCTCCCCATCATTGCCTTCACCCCATCACTGCCGTCTCTCCATCATTGCCTTCACCCCATCACTGCTGTCTCCCCATCATTGCCTTCACCCCATCATTGCCTTCACCCCATCACTGCTGTCTCCCCATCATTGCCTTCTCCCCATCATTGCCTTCACCCCATCACTCCCCTCTCCCCATCATTGCCTTCACCCCATCACTCCCTTCTCCCCATCATTGCCTTCACCCCATCACTCCCTTCTCCCCATCATTGCCTTCACCCCATCACTGCTGTCTCCCCATCATTGCCTTCACCCCATCACTCCCCTCTCCCCATCATTGCCTTCACCCCATCACTCCCTTCTCCCCATCATTGCCTTCACCCCATCACTCCCCTCATGGCCTTCTCCTCATGTCCCCATCTCCTCCAGGGCCAGGCTACACAAACACAGACCAACACACATACACACACACACACACAGACATACATGTACACACATTATACACACACACACAGACAGACATACATATACACACAGACACCACCTCTCTCCTCTCACCTGTCCGCCGCCCGCGCTTCCTCGCACTGACACAGCAGCGGCCGCGCTCCTCTCTGTGTCAGTCAGAGACAGGAAGCGCGGGCGGCGGGCAGGAAGCTGGACGGGTCCTTGCAGCTCCGCTCCTGCTATTCCCTCTTGCAGGCAGCGGAGCTGCTTGATCGCTCCCTGCCCGCCGCTAAGAACTGCTGCGCGCCGCCCCAGCCCCCGCTATGCCACTGACCGCCCCTGGCTCCCCTTGTGTCCGCGGACCGGCAAGGGCACTGCAGCGGCCCGGTGCTGGGCCGCGGACCGGCGGTTGGGGACCCCTGCTTTAGAGCACCAGTCAACATGCAGGGATTGTCTGCCATGCACTGTAATGCATATATAGGAAGGAGAGAAATCCGGCTTTCAGGATCGCGCTGTTCCAGTCCAAAGTTCACAAGGAGTTAATCCAATGACCAAGCAGTGATTATAACTTCCTTTTTATTCCATAAACTCTACGCGTTTTGTGTACACACTGTACACTTCCTCAGGAGCAAAAGTTACACTGGCATCACATTCCATTCTCCTTATATACTAGCTTCCCCAGGAAGTGAGGTAGATGCTCATTGCACTAAAAAATTCACACATAACTATCAACATAATGTAAAATCACAAAAATCACTAAAATTCATCTATAAAACACACTTCCATAGAAACACACAAATGTAAAACTTCACACTAGAAAAAATGTAAAACATTATAATAAAATTATGATTATACTCAATAAAAATCTAAATTTCTTGGTATATCATATCAATTAGCAGAACACCATTCACAAATCTCTTATATAACCGCACTTATATTTCCCTTTCAGTATTAACCCTTCATTCAACATATTATACTTTTACTTTCCTTATATTTCAGGCAGATGATCATATACTAATTAATGTATGTACTCCTATGCGGATTAGATCCTGCACAGCAGACCCATGCTCTGCACTCAAGAAACTTTTCTGTTCTCTCAGCCAAAGGCTCCACATCTCCAGAGATGTCAGTACCTTTTCAAGGCACCAGCCAACTATTCCAATCATAATAAAATACCGCCGATTGTATCTCTTTATATGTTAGCGATATGGTGATTCCCTTGCTGTAATGTTATAGCATGGACATCACACAATTATCAGATGCCAATACTACTCCAATCCTTAGCAGACAAATATGCGGAGCACCAAAACTATTTAAAGATGTCAGATATTTCATTTAAACCGTATGGTTGCAAAGTCTGCAACCTATGAACCCAGTAAATTTCCTTTCTTCTCAGAATGACACTCCTGTTCACAGTGTCTTCTGAAACATAATCAATTGGGGCCACTTTAATACATGGTTTCTTCCCATGTCTTATAGTGCAATGTTTTGATACTCCATGGAACATAAAACCTTCAATTATATTGTGTCTGTGCGAATTCATGCGGTTATGCAGTTCTTGTGTGGTTTTACCCACATACTCTAAACCACATTCGCATTCTATCAGATATATCACAAAACTACTTTTACAATTCAAGGAAAACTTTATATCAAACACCTTATTATTCTGAATTGAACTGAATGTGGTCATATTATGCATAATCATGCCACAACACAGACACCGAGCTGTATTACATTTAAAGACTCCTGGTTTTTTGCATTGTTCATCCCTACTTTTTTCTTTTTTCAGGCGACTGGGGGCCAGTATATTTCTAAGAGTAGAGGATTTTTTAAAGGTTAGTCCTGGTTTATTCGGTAACATACTCCCCAACACTGGATCATTAAGAAGAACAGACCAATGATCCTGTAAAATGTTCCTAATTTTTTTATTTTGTTTAGTAAAATTAGTTAAAAAGTTTAAGGAGAAACTATCATTCTCTTTTTCTTTTTTCTTAGGATTTACTAGATCCATCTGTTTTCAAACCTGCGCACTCATTATATGCTTTTTCTAGCAGTTTTTTTGGGTAGTTTTTCCTCAATAAACCTATTTTTCAATTCCTTGGCTTGTGATACGAAATCTGACTCTAAACTACAATTTTTCTTAATCCTTTTATACTGGTTCTTCGGGACATTGATTAACCATTTATAATAATGGCCACTATTAAAATCTAACAGACTATTTGCATCACACTTCTTAAAAAAAGTTTTAGTAAAAATCTTCCCTTCTGAATGGAAAATGGTCAGATCCAAATAATCTATACTCTCCATATTATATACCCATGAAAAGGTGAGACCCTTTTGGGGAGTATTTTACCGAATAAACCAGGACTAACCTTTAAAAGATCCTCTACTCTTAGAAATATACTGGCCCCCAGTCGCCTGAAAAAAGAAAAAAGTAGGGATGAACAATGCAAAAAACCAGGAGTCTTTAAATGTAATACCGCTCGGTGTCTGTGTTGTGGCATGATTATGCATAATATGACCACATTCAGTTCAATTCAGAATAATAAGGTGTTTGATATAAAGTTTCCCTGAATTGTAAAAGTAGTTTTGTGATATATCTGATAGAATGCGAATGTGGTTTACAGTATGTGGGTAAAACCACACAAGAACTGCATAACCGCATGAATTCGCACAAACACAATATAATTGAAGGTTTTATGTACCATGGAGTATCAAAACATTGCACTATAAGACATGGGAAGAAACCATGTATTAAAGTGGCCCCAATTGATTATGTTTCAGAAGACACTGTGAACAGGAGTGTCATTCTGAGAAGAAAGGAAATTTACTGGATTCATAGGTTGCAGACTTTGCAACCATACGGTTTAAATGAAATATCTGACATCTTTAAATAATTTTGGTGCTCCGCATATTTGTCTGCTAAGGATTGGAGTAGTATTGGCATCTGATAATTGTGTGATGTCCATGCTATAACATTACAGCAAGGGATTCATCATATCGCTAACATATAAAGAGATACAATCGGCGGTATTTTATTATGATTGGAATAGTTGGCTGGTGCCTTGAAAAGGTACTGACAGCTCTGGAGATGTGGAGCCTTTGGCTGAGAGAACAGAAAAGTTTCTTGAGTGCAGAGCATGGGTCTGCTGTGCAGGATCTAATCCGTATAGGAGTACATACATTAATTAGTATATGATCATCTGCCTGAAATATAAGGAAAGTAAAAGTATAATATGTTGAATGAAGGGTTAATACTAAAAGGGAAACTTAAGTGCGGTTATATAAGAGATTTGTGAATGGTGTTCTGCTAATTGATATGATATACCAAGAAATTTAGATTTTTATTGAGTATAATCATAATTTTATTATAATGTTTTACATTTTTTCTAGTGTGAAGTTTTACATTTGTGTGTTTCTATGGAAGTGTGTTTTATAGATGAATTTTAGTGATTTTTGTGATTTTACATTATGTTGATAGTTATGTGTGAATTTTTTAGTGCAATGAGCATCTACCTCACTTCCTGGGGAAGCTAGTATATAAGGAGAATGGAATGTGATGCCAGTGTAACTTTTGCTCCTGAGGAAGTGTACAGTGTGTACACGAAACGCGTAGAGTTTATGGAATAAAAAGGAAGTTATAATCACTGCTTGGTCATTGGATTAACTCCTTGTGAACTTTGGACTGGAACAGCGCGATCCTGAAAGCCGGCTTTCTCTCCTTCCTATATATGCAATTCTAGTGACCGGCTGATTGCTGCAGTTCATCGGATCCTACCCATTTGTGCTTATGGTTGTTGTGTTTCACACAACTGAACCAGGTGAGTGGATCCATATCTGTGAAACGTTTATATCACTGGATAAGATCCTATTGTGCCCTTCTGTCTCCCCCTTTTTTATAATGCACTGTAATGCCGCAGCCATCTTTGTTGTGGTATTAAAGTGATTGGCTGGCCGCACAGTGTCATCAGGTCTATAAGAGACCTGCCGCCCCCCTGCTTGTCACAGTTACGTCCGGAATCAGACAGTGTAGGGAGAGCTGCTGCTGAGATAGGGACCGATTTGTGCTTTAATTAGTTAGTGTGGGTATAACATCGTTGAATCCACATATCCAGTTAAACCAACAGTGCAAGGCATGCAGGCACTGTGGGTACATAGATATCATTGCATACAATAAAAGGGTGCATCACTGTTTGCTGCTACTGTCTATTACATATATACCTAGCTCCAGGTATCAGTGGCTAGGAATAATTTTTTTTTGCACCTTAATCCTGATTATTTTATTCCAAAGCAATCCAGAGCCCCTTTTTTTCTCCATTTGCTTGTTGACACTGCAGACTACAGCCAGATCCTTTTAATACTACAGCGTGAAAATCCAGCAATTTTAAACGGCATTGCCCATCCCAGGCATCATATATGAGTGTGCATAAAATTCTGGCATTTTTTGTGGTACTATAGTATTTTATTTGGAGTGTCTTATAAAAATTTTTGACACCATTTTGCTGACAAAAATTTTTTCGCTGCCAAAAAAATATTTAGCTGCTCAAAAAATATTTAGCTGCCAAAATACTATTTATATTGTGGTGTAGTGACCACTATGTCCGCTAGGGGGCACTGTGTGGGTGTCCCAGGACGGGCCTACAGGCATATCCATTGTGGTAATGGGTATAGGATGCTGAATGACCGTTATGTATTCCAAGACCATAGGTGGCCTTGTGATGGAAGCTTGAATACGTGTATTGATCAGCAGAGGTACTGCTGACGTTTCCGTTACAATGTGTCAGGGAAGCCTGTGTGTGGCTGTGTGTGTAATAGGACCTTTAGTGAGGTCATAGCCATGTGATCACCTGTGGGTGTGGTTATGGAACATATAAGGTACCTGAGGTCCGGTCACATGAGAGAGAGCGCATGGATCTGATTGAGCCGTGTGGAAGGTCCCGGCAGGCCTATGTGGAGGAAGGTGTGCTACCTTCCTGAAGACCACGTGCTGAGGCTGCTGTCCCGGTGAGGCCTGTGTATATTGGCTGTATGCGAGGAGGGATAAGCCTCCTGTGTTTTGCTGAGGCTCCAGGACTGAGCCTGAAATCATGGACACTTATGTTTTCTTTCGCCTGATCTAAAGGCTATTCCTTATGTTATGTGCTGGTTTATGAGTTATGGAGCAATAAACCCTATGAACTTTTAAAGGATCGTGCCTCCTGATTGACTCTCATTGCTCCTGAGCAAGTTGAATCCCTACAATTGGTGACAGACTGCGGGCAGCAGTTCCAAGAAGCACATGTTGCTGTACTGGCGGCTCTGAGCCAAGAGAGCAGACGGTCTGGAAAACCGTGAGTAATACTGACCGGGGTCAGTGAGAAACAGACTGTGAATTGTGCTAGGGTGCCTCTGTGGAGAAAAGGTACCTGAGGACCTGTGTGGCTGACCCAGGCAGTGGACTGGTGTTCGTGTGGTACTGACCTGGGTCAGTGAGTAAGATGGTGTACCTGGAGGGTTCAGTGAGCAAGGTCCTGGAGGGTCAGTGTTGGGAGGTTCTAGGAGAATAGTCTCCCTGGAGCACGTGGTATGACCTTGAACCTGGTGAAGCGTGAGTGTTGGGCAGTCTCAGGCGGAGACGGATGTCCTGAATAGCACCCGCTGAGCCCCTGGACCTGGTGAGGCCGGTGTGTTGGGAAACCATGGGAGGAGGGCCGCTCCCTGAATAGCACCCGGTGCGCCCTGTGTGTGTGACGGTCTCAGGCGGAGATGGAACGTCCTGAATAGCACACAGGCAGGACACGTGAGTTTTTTGTACAGTGTTTTTTTTCTTTTTTCTCAACTCCGCCTGCAGTGGCTCAGTGGGAGTCACGAAGGTGACAAGCGGTTTCCAGTAACTCAGCGGGGTTACGAAGGGGACAAGCGGCTTCCGGTGGATCGGCGGGTCCATGAAGACGGCGCAGCAGGAGCTGCACTGACACCAGCCGCTGTGTGTGTGAACAGCAGCCAGAGTTGCTGGTGATTTGTGACAGCTGGAGCTGTGGCAGCGCCAGGAGGAACTGGTGTGGTGTCGTGCTTAAAGGGCCAGTACCAGCCCAAAAACAAATTTTTACATACAGTCCAGATATTTTAAAATGAGGTTTTCCCACACACGGATCACATACAAGCTCGCTGCCAATTCAGCCATTTGTAGTGAATGTGGAAAATATTGTAGTCCATTTAAAATGGGCAAGGTGTGTGACAAGGGACGGGGAAGTGGACGTGATGGTAATGGTGCATGCAGATTCTGAGGCCGTGGGCAAGCTGAAATTGTGCCACAACAAACACCCACATCTTTTCGGCCACCATTCATAGCCAAATTACTAGGGGCCTGCAGCAGGACATCACTATTGAAATCAGAGCAGTGTGAAACGGTTGTTAGTTGGTTAGCAGATGATGGAAGCTTTCCGAAACCTGATGACGACGGCCGTCCTAAGGTACTCGGTCTCTAGCCGCCACTCTTTCAGGCAGCTGGGGACTAAGCATACAGGGTAATTACACAGCCCAGCCTCATGTCATCACAACGTGGATTGGTTGACAATGAGGAAGAGGAGGAGGAGAAAGAACGGGAGCTACTTTCATGCGGTATAGACGGTACTACAAGTACAACTGTCTTACCATCTGTTCAGCGTGGATGGCCTGAGGAGGAGGGAGGAGGAGGATGACACCATGGTCAGTTGTCCTGTTGGTAAGGACACCGATGGCTTGCCTGTTACCAGTCTGGCACACATGGCTGACTTTATGGTGCGCTGTCTTTCCTATGACCCTCACATTATGAAAATTTACAGTGACACTCATTACTTGTTGGTGACATTTCTAGACCCACGCTACAAGGAGAACTTTCAATCTCTTCTTCCAGAGGAAGACAGGTCTATTAAAATGGTGTAGTACCAGAGGGCCCTTGTTGCGGAATTATTAAAAAAATTCCCATCTGAAAACGCTGGCGGCAGATGTCACAGTTCATTGGAGAACCAAGGAGTACAGGCAAGAGAGACACAACTCCAATCCAGCAGAGGCAGGGGAACACTGGCAAAGTTCTGCAACAGTTTTCTCAGACCCTCCCATCGCCCTGGCCCAGAGGCGTGGGGTAATGTCACAAAGAATGGAATGTTTTGGAATATGCTGAGGGAGTACATTGCTGACTGTACCAACATCCTCCTAAGTACCTTTTAATTATTGGGTATCCAAGCTGGACATGTGGCATGAACTGGCTCTCTATGCCTTGGAGGTTCTGGCAATGCCCTGCCGCTAACGTTTTGTAGGAGCAGGCTTTTAGTGCCGCTGGTAGAATTATAACTGATAAGCGCAATCGCCTGCCAACTGAAAATGCAGACAGGCTGACTCTTATAAAAATGAACAAGGGCTGGATTGGGCCAGACTTCTCGGCACCACTGAATGATAACAGCGAAACATAACCTCCAATACAGTGTCTTTTTTGGGAGGTGTATTCCCATGCACCTCTTCACACTCTCATATGGGTATATGCTTCCTGATTTTGGCTATTTGGTGTCATCCTCCTCCTTCTCCTTATCATCCGCCGCACCACCACCACTAGAACACGAGGATGACCGTGTTCCGTGCTGCTACTGCCACTCTCTAGTTTGTTGGAAGGGTGTTTATGATGCCCGTCCAAAAATTTAAAAAAATATGTACCCCACAGGGGGAAATGTTTGTCAGCCTATACACTTAGTGTATGGGAATTCCAAGTAAAGGAGACCCGCTCCTTTATAATGGGAAAAATAATTTATGAGGCCTTCCTCCACGTCTCTTTCAAGGGGCATTGGAATGCTTCCTAATTTTTTGCAGGCCTTGCATTCAAAGCATAGGCAAACACTATGGGATACTCACTTCCTAATAATGGGAACATTGTTTTCAGGAGGCCAACCTCTAAGTCTTTTCCAAGGGTTATTTTGATGCATGTAACTTTGGTGCAGGGCAGGCCTTGCATTCAATGCATAGGCTAACAGTATGGAAGAACCAAATGAATAATGTGAACTTAGTTTTCCTGTGGCCATCAAGTATGTGGGTTCAAAGGCTTATTGGGGTGCATGTGACTTTATGACAGGGTGGGCATTGCATTCAATGAGTAGGCTAACAATATGGAAGAACCAAATGAATAATGTGAACTTGGTTTTCCTGTGGCCATCCAGTACGTCATTTCAAAGGGTTATTGCGGTGCATGTAACATTAGGGGCAGGGCAGGCCTTGCATTCAATGCAAAGGCTAACAATATGGCAGTACCAAAAGAATAATGTGAACTTGGTTTTCTTGTGGCCATCCAGTTCGTGGGTTCAAAGGTGTATTTGGGTGCATGTAGCTTTGGTGCAGGGCAGGCCTTGCATTCAATGCATAGGCTAACAGTATGGAAGAACCAAATGAATAACGTGAACTTGGTTTTCCTGTGGCCATCCAGTATGTGGGTTCAAAGGCTTATTGGGGGGCATGTCAGTTTGGAGCAAGGCAGGCCTTGCATTCAATGAATAGGCTAACAATGTGGCAGTACCAAAATAATAATGTAAACTTGGCTTTCTTGTGGTCTTCCAGTACGTGGGTTCAATGTCTCATTGGGGTGTGTGTAACCTTGGTGCAGGGCAGGCCTTGCATTCAACACATAGGCTAACAGTATGGCAGTACCAAAAGAATAATGTGAACTTGATTTTCCTGTGGCCATCCACCACGTAGGTCGAAAGGCTTATTGGGGTGCATGTGACTTTGTGGCAGGGTGGGCCTTGCATTCAATGCATAGGCTAACAGTATGGCAGTACCAAATGGAAAATCATGGGAACTTTTGTTTCATGTAGCCATCCAGGACGTCTGTTCCAAGGGTTATTGGGGTGCGTGTAACTTTGGGGCAAGGCAGGCCTGCATTCAATGCATAGGCAAACACTATGGGAGACCCACTTTCTTATAATGGGAACATTTTTTCAGGAGGCCCTCCTATACGTCTCATGAAAGGGGTATTGGGGTGCATCCTAATTTTTAGCAGCCAAGCCACTCAATGAATATTTATTTTATGTATTGCTCTAGTCCGTTTTCCTTGGTTTTACACTCAGTGAATAGGCAATAACAGTATAGGAAACCCAATGTTTAATAATGGCCCTTTAAGATTAGTAATGCCGACTGATGCCCCTATAAAAATGGGCTTTGTGACTTTAAGACTCACTCCTTCATAAATGAAATAAGATGTGTCTGATGATGTGCTACACACCACATGGCCAGCTAAGGTTGTTAAATGCTACAATGACATTTCCCAGTAAATGCGTTTGTATTGGTTGAAAGCAATGGTATAGTTGAAAAACGCATCAAAAATGCTACGTGTGAACATAGCCAAAGTGGTGGAGGAACATTTTTTGGGGAGTTATTTCTTTTGCCTTACATACAAATTATTACCCTGGAAAGGAAGTCCCTTAACATATTTCCCTGTAAAATCCATTTTGATTTAGTTTTTGCATGTTTTACTGTGCGCCTCTAAAAGTGGTGTCACACTCTGACAACATTGGTCACAGCAGTGACCTAGGAGCCAGAAATGCTTCCAAACTGAGCAATCATGGGAGAAGAGCCTTGGTGAGAGGGGTAAAGAAGAACCCCAAGATCACTGTGGATGAGCTCCACAGATACAGTAGGGAGAAGGGACAAAGTTCCACAAAGTCAACTATCACTGCAACCCTTCACCAGTCGGGCCTTAATGGCAGAGTGGCCCGACAGAAGCCTCTCCTGAGTGACAGACATATGAAAGCCCGCATAGAGTTTGCTAAAAAACACATGAAGGACCCCCAGACTATGAGAAATAAGATTCTCTGGTCTGATGAGACAAAGATAGAACTTTTTGTTGATAATTCTAAGCGGTATGTGTGGAGAAAACCAGGCACTGCTCATCATCTGCACAATACAATCCCAACAATGAAACATTGTGTTGGAAGCATCATGCTATGAGGGTGTCTTTCAGTTGCAGGGACAGGAGGACTGGTTGCAATTGAAGGAAACATGAATGCAACCAAGTACAGAGATAGAGGATCAAATAATTATTTCCGTCACTGTATATATACTGCAAATGTCAAGAAGGGGTTAATGTCTTATGGATACAGGTATATAACAATGTAATCCAGGACTCTTAAGCCCCCGTCACACTAAGCGAGATCGCTAGCGAGATCGCTGATGAGTCACAAGTCACAAGACCTCAGCAGCGATCTCGCTATGTGTGGCACCTATCACCAACCGCCCCCCCCGGTGAGTATCGCTGATCGTGCAGGAATGCTGGGCCATTTTTTGATTGTTGGTCTCCCGCTGGCCAGCACGCTGCGCTGTAAGCAGACGCTAGTAGCTGGTATCCAAGGTATACAGCGGGTAACTAAGCGACGTGCGCGCTTAGTTATCCGCGTCCTCGCTGGTCCTGATCTCTGGTGAGTCTGCCTGTTTGGCAGCTCACCAGCGATCATGAAGCGACACACCAGCGATCCTGACCAGGTCATATCGTTGTCGGGATCGCTGGTGTGTCGCTTAGTGTAACGGGACCCATAGATGGTGAGAACACCAGAGTTCATGACTTTGCATTATCTTATACTGTCTTAGTGTGTTTATGCACAGGGTTCAGCCAGTCATACTTATAAGATATCTGACTGCTGGAAGAGCTTGAAATCTTTCATTAGAATCCATAGTCCTTTTATTTAAATCAGAAAGTGACATTTCATTTTTTCTGTAAAAAATATTTTATTGAAATATTTTGTCAGTACCATTTTTATATTTTGTCCCATGGAATCACATACATTATATAATATTCTATAAACACACATTATAAAATGGCCATAACATGTGCATTGTTTCCTTTTTACTTATTTGTATAGATTTCATTACATTCTTATTGAACATAAAATACATGATACAAAATTGTTGTTTTCATATTTGCTGACATCTAGTGGACAAACCGTCTGTGATCCGGATTGGTGCATCACCGGCATCTCATTTTACAACCTACAGTGAAATTGAGTGGCATTAGTTCATTATGGCTATTAAATGGAAAGTTAATTACAGAATTACTTATTTATTGCATAGCATGGTCAGGATAAGCAACTTGCCCACTGATAATGACAAAGATGTAGCTGTAAACCGCTGACTCAGAGCCGAGTGACGAGCAGAATTATATTAGAAGATCTGCTGATTATGTTCCCTTAATCAATATCTGCAGTTTGTGAATGTACAAACTCGATTTGGATGTGTCAACGGTCCCAGAAACTTTTGGAAAAAAGCAGCCACATGTGAAGCTGCGCTTATATTCTGCTTAGAGCTCACCCCAGACTTACAACCTACCACTGTAGCTGTTTAGTGCGGCGAGGCACTAGTCTTCCTTTACGTCCCCGCACCTTACCCGAAAGTTTGGGTCCTGGGTAGGTGTGTGGACTTGTGCTATGAGGGACTTACACCCGTGCAGCCAGTGGTGTTGGCTGGCCAGGTCCATAAGTTCCACAGTTCAATAAAGGAGAACATTTTTATTGACTCTTTACTGAACGATAACTTGATAACGGTTATAGAGGGTACAAGGTCTTATTGTCATTTGCTCTAAAGCATACAGCATTCTCCTTCACACAGTAGCCTTCCTCTGTAGTCTACTCCTGGGTTTGTAAGGCATAGTGTTTTGCCCAACTTCGCCACAACCCAGCTTCAACGCCAGTCTTGTTCAGCAAGTCTTTCTGCTCGTTCAGTGATTGCACATCCTATTTCTTCCACTACTGGCACCCTGAATCTACCGCTTGGGACCCCCACTAACCCCATGAAACTCCATCCTGTTTAGACCTGTTTACCTTTGGCACTGCAAGATCTGGGGTTTTGTAACTCTGCGTTCTATTCACTGACCCTTTTCCGGAAAACCACTATGACTTGTTAGCCACTTCTCCTTAGGATCTCGCTATCCCTGTCCTTAGGTCTCCTCCTACTGTAGATAACTCCACAGAAGCACTGCTCTGTTCACTTTCCAAACCCTATCTGACTAGCTAGAGAAAGCAATCACTTGCCCTAACACCAATCCCCTCCCAATATTAGCTAGTCCCAAACATTAATTATATCTTACCCTTATGTCATTACCTAAACTACAGTCAACTATCATAAAAACAATACATCCTCTACTATATATTAGGCATTATGAGACACTACAACACAATTCACATGACTCAGTATATACAAAAACTCAGGACGCTATATACACAGCATGATTGGTGTCTTCAAAGGTAGGAACACTGCGAAATACTCCACTATCCTTACAGCTGTATTGATTTGTAAAGATAGAAAATAAAGTAAAATAAAATACAGCGTACCAAATTACAGAAGCACATTGAGCAAAGATTCATTTTTAGCATAAGTCATTAATGGTTACCTTGGATTTAGATCACAACTCAATAATCCAATTAAAAAGGATTTATTTTTCAGGTTGGAGAATTGTTTGTATTTCAGAAATGTAATTTATTATTCCAATTAATTGCATGTACATAAATAGCTTCCCAGCATGGCTAAATTAGTCACACATGGTAGAACTCATCATATATTTAGTGTGATACCTCTTTGTGCCCTTGAAGTCTAAATTCTATTCAAGGCACTACATGATAGAACAATGACAGGCATCTAGCAGGGTGCAATGTCACTGGATGGATGGCAGGACTGACAGGCTTTGCATTAGACACTCCATCTAGCAGGGCACAGGGTGCGAGAGCCCTGGCCTTCACCCATTTAACATCATAAATGCATCTTAAGTTATATAGGGCCCCCCTTGGTTGAGTCCACAGAGTAGCTACTGGTCAGTGGAATGTCAGGAAGGCGATGATCAGAAAGCTAGGTCAGTACCAAGAGGACAGGAAGAATTTCAAAATCGTCAGGCAGTGGAATAGTCAAAACATGAACCAAAGCACAAAAATGGGGTAACCAGGGTAAAAACTGGTAATTGGAGGGAGAGAGCCACAGGTTCATATAGTGTGAAGAAGGTTAGTTAATTAAAAACATGTTCAAGAATTAACCACCAAACTCCTTGTATAGACTGCACCACAAGTTCAATAATATTAGATGGAAATGCTGCATTGTCATCCGCAACAAAAGTGTGTCTCCGCTTGGTGAAAGACGCAGAAACAGAGAAAGAGAGTACAATATGGATGATACAGCATGTACACTTATTTACAAACTACCAACAACGCAAAAATTGGAAAACCAATCTAGCAAATTTTGGAGAAGTGATGCTTGTGATATGTTCGTGGTACAGCAGATCTGTATGGCTGACTCATTACACTGGGTGAAGGACAGAAGGGGGCTGGCTTAGCTATTGAAATTAGTCAACTTACCCTATTCATGCAGTTTTTGTGGACAAACCTATAATTTACATTTTTATTGTTAATTTAAGTTTAAAGGATTTACTAAAGTGTCACAATTTCTGCCTGTATGGCAGCATATAAAAAAAAAATCACAATGTTGCTTACAGTTTAAACTGTGCATACACTGTAAAACTATTATGCTATCTAAAGTTCAAAATTAGCAATATAGGGTTTTAGTATCTTGAGTAAAGGCAGGATCTCCAGAACTTTTACAAGCTTCTTCTTCCAATTGCCAAGAAAAATCTTCCCTTCATGTGCCTTTAAATAGGACCTTACACCAAATTTTACATGCTGAACTGAACACGTGACGGAATAGTGTCCACACAGCAGAATAAACCTCTTCCAGCTCCATTGCAGAGATATCAAAAATCAAAGTATTTGGAATCTAATAAAATTATTTTCGATAAGCCCAAGTGGGTGTCATCAGAGAGTTTTCAATGGGGGTTTGTACTTCTTCCCTATGTATGACGTGATAGAGAGCTTGATCTCACTCCAGAGCGAATATATGAATAGGACTGAGTGTTATTACTGACACTTTTGAGCTTTGATCTTCTGGACATTCTCATTGAATTAGGAACAATAAAGTTGAGTGTAACTCTGTAAGATTACAAACCCGTCTATCAACTCTCCTCTTAAAGTGTTACTAGCTTAGCTGAACTTCCATTCCTCACACTGCCTGTCCAGAGTTAAGAGGTCATAGATGTCAGTAATGACACTTTCGACTGCTGTGCTCACAGCAACCTGCAGTGAGATCAGAGCAGGCTGTCTTTATTTGCCTCACACAGGAGTAGCCTGATCTGGGCTATTGTGGGACAGATTCATTTTCTGCTGTGTTGCAACCTGCTTATCATAGGGCAATGTCATGCAGATGGAACAATTACACGACCTCAGTTAAAACTGTCTGACAATGCCAACTTAGACTTAAAGTGTCTCTGTCAGCACAGAATAACTGCTCAAACTAAATCCCGTCGCTGAGTGCTCCATGGCAGAGTCAATCATTTAAATACACTTTCCCACTTGCTTGTTGTCTCTCAATCTCCACTTCCCTCTCTTCTTTGATTGACAGCTCTTGCGTCATAGTTCCAGGGAAGAGTTGAGATAAATGGAAAACAAGCCGGTGGAAGGTGTATTTAAAAGATTGGCCCCACCATGAAGAACCGAGTGCCTGTACTTGGTTTGCATTCAGAACACTCTCTTTCACTCAGTCGATTTACAAGGTGCTGGTGCAATGGGGTACATGACCCCTTTGACCGAGGCAAGAGAAATTCACCGCACACTCTTTATTTCAGTGGTGCAAAAAGTTTATTTTTGGGAACAGTTAAAGACAAAATTCAGTGGGGGGAAAAAAGTACTTAGTCAGCCACCAATTGTGCAACTTCTCCCACTTAAAAAGCTGAGAGAGGCCTGTAATGACATTATAGGTAGACCACAACTAGGAGAGTCAAAAGGAGAAAACAAATCCAGGAAATCATCTTGTCTGATTTGGCAAGATTACCAAGATTTGCCAAAAGCTGACCTTGTGAGACTGTGGTGAAAATAGTAATTCTATACAAAACAGAATTGTTAACTTTAGGTGGCACTGGCATAGAACTATAACCTGCAAGTGAATAACTGAATAACAATAACCCCTTTTGGGAAAATCCGGGGCATGTTAGCCTGGAGACGTGCCAGGAAAACAATTTGTACAGTCCCATGCTGAGCATTGGAAGCGCTTCAACTGTAAATCCTTCCCTGCAATTAAAGCGTGCATTTCTCTTCTTTTCAGCAGTTAAAATGCGTTCTATGTGAGGATCCTTTCCTACCATCACTAACTGATCGACCTGTTCTAATGCACATTGTGCAATTAAGCACAGGTAATCAATGACCAACTCCACATTTACAGGTCAGATACAGTACAAACCCCCCACTTAAGGAAAACAGTGTAAAAAATTAAGTTAGCTTCACAATGAAAACTGCTTTCTCTTGTCTCAAAGCTTGTGAATAGAATTTAACTCCTACCTCTCCTTTCAAGTTCCTTTTCATAATAAGCTGTCATATGAATGTATATGAGGAAGAACACTATTTCACTTGTATTGTGCATTTTTCACCGTTTTTACCAACTGCAGGATCTGTCTCTATTTTTTTTGTATCTTAGTGAATGGAGGCTAACTGCTATGAGGACTCCCTCATTCTGCGCACACAGACATTGGGTATTCCTACTCTCTTACTCAGAAGCAGTAGCACAGAGGGCTTTATACAGCTGTACAGAGCAGAGTAGCTGTGAATACAGCACTTAAGTGAAAGTGAGATAAAACTTACTAGGAAACAGCTGCACATCTGGGCAGGGTGGAGGTGGTGGGGGCCAAAGTGGTTCATTAGTGGAGACGAAGCATATTTGTCTTATTATATGAAATTAAAAAGTTAACCGATTTGATTTAATTTCCTGTACTTATTTGTGCTATCAAATCATGAAAAATTCATTAAAATGGCAGTGATTATATTATTTAAATCCTAAAATAAATTCATTTTGGTGCTATAGAATAAAACTGAGACAGCAGGCACACCCTTCTGTGTGAGCTTTTCTAGGTGTAAAATCTCCTGATGTGGCAATAGCACACGATTCTCATCTCATTGTGTCCATCTTACCATTTATAGTCCCGCATAAGGGTTTTATGATTTTTTTTTACTGGTAACACTATGGCCTTTGTCTTAGTTCTGGCAGCTGGCGAGGAGCAGTAAAACCACATTTATACAGAATCTCTATGTAAATGTAAAGGAAAGAAACATTTCTTACATACCACAATACTGAGGAGATGCTGCAGACGGCTCTTTCATTAATTACATGGAGAAACTAGTGATTTCATCTATTTCAATTAATGAACATAGGATTACTCCAAAACCAAACTATACGGGCAAAAGAATTGGGATATAATATAACTGCAGTAGCGTTTATGACATCCATAGGCATTAATGTGGAGTTGGCCCCCACTTTGCAGCTACATCTTCTATTCCGACTTGCAATCTAGGCTCATCCCAAAGGTGTTCAATGGGTTGAGACGAAGGCTGTGTGCAGCTTGTCAGGTTCTTCCCTTTATGGACCTTTCTTTGCGTTCTGGGGCACAGTGACACTAGAACAGAGAAGGGCCGTCCCCAAAATGTTTCCACAAAGTTTGTGAACAGCTAATAGTATCTGTTTGGCTCCCATAAGGTTACAGTGTTATATTTTTTGCCTTCCTTACTTAGCTAAAGGGAATACAATTAAATGCTAACTTTAGGATAGGTGCCTTTGGGTGAATAGAGTAACGTTATTGTGAGATTGGGGACCTCCAGAGTGAACCCTCAGGACCGCGACGACGAACCTCCCTCGGGCGAGCTGACCAGGTGGACCACCCCCTATACAGGGAGCGTTAGGAGCAGACCCAAGGGAGACTATCGCCGCGGAAGCTGATACCTGGGAACAGCCCGGTAAGTATGCAGGCAGGGAAGTGCAGGCGACCAGATGAGAGATGGCGACGGCCACAGGGATGGCTGCTGAGACTGCAGGAATGGCGGTGTAAAGCAGACGAGACTGGCAATGGCGGGAGGCAGGAACCGGTACAGGACGAGACACAGGAGCAGGAGGACGGAGGCATGAACGGACTGGATCTAGGAGGGAACACAGGAAAATCACAAACAGGAAGAACAGCGGAGGCCACAGAGTGGTACACAGCGCAGGGACGAAGAGGAACGCAGGAGCGCGTGGACCCGATACCACAAAAGATAGCCAGGCAGTGAGCATAGGGTGAGGCTGCCTGATATAGGACACGCTGGTGAACTTCCGGGTCAGAGTGCAGCTGTACAATGGGACCAGGAGATAGGACGCCAGGTCTAGGGGGCGTATCTAGCTGTACGCCTGTGTGAAGGAGCAGGGGCCGGCTGCAGGAAGGATGATTGACAGGCGCCAGCTGAGAGGGCGGAGCGAGAGGAGCAGACGCGCCGGAGAGGCCCAGGCAGCGTGGAGGCACGAGAGGCGGCGGGGGCCGAAGGCGCCGCTAGCGGTGGAGCCGTGGCATCGGCAGATGGAGAGGCCCGGGCAGAGGTAGCCGGGCCAGCGGCGGTCGGGACAGCGGCCACAGATGCCGCAGAGCGGACCAGAGTCGGGGAGGTGAGCATGCCAGGCGCCGGGGAGGAGGTGAGCGTGACAGTTATAATAGACCATTATTTCCAACTGGGGGGTCAAAGGACTTCAAACAAAATATAATATAAGGCAGGAATTATATTCCACGACTGGGTAATCATACAGCATTGTATTATCATTGCATCGATGCTGTTACACTGCTATGGTATCAGTTTGCCTTTTAGAAGTTTGTTCTGCCTTTCTCCATGTAACCCAGCTCTGATGTAAGTAACCCCTCCGTTCTTCCTCCTCGGTCAGTTTTAGCAACCATCTTACTAGGTTCATCTATGTACTGCTTCAGAATTGTCTTTTTACCTATAGTAACTACTGCAACTGCTTTTACTACTGTGCATAATACAAGAATTCAGCCTGAGGATAAATTTCTTCTGGAATCTTCATACACGTCTCTGCGGTTGAGTCGAGCTATCTGATGAAATCACTTTGTGTGAGTATTAGTTCATAGAAACACTCTTAAGGGCCTTTTACACATAGCGATATCGCTAGCGATATTGCTAAAGCGTCACCGATTTTGTGATGCAGCAGTGATATTGCTAGCGATCTTCTCTCGCTACATGTGATACTTACCTCCGACCGGCCCCCCGCTGGATATCGCTGATCGCGCGAGAACGTCCTGGTCCATTTTCTCATCGCCGGCTTCCTGCTGGCGCCGACGAGTGACGCATGGATGTGGGCAGAAGACGTTATCAGAGATGCGTGTAACAGGTAAGTAACGATCGCCGACCACTGCTGCATCGCTGGTGAGATCTGCCTGTTTGGCAGCTCACTAGTGACCATTTAGCAATGCACCAGCAATCCTGACCGGGTCGTATCGTTGTCAGGATCGCTGGTGCATCGTTAAATGTAACGGGCCATTTAGAGCCAGAGCACCACACCGCAGCCTAGTTATGGAGTCAGAATAGGAATTATTGGACATTATACCGCCCCTGTATCAAATTCCCCAGTTATTGAAACATTTTTAAAATACCACTCTAGAAAGGTTTTCTTTTCACCTCTGGAATGATGCTTTAAACATAATTCTCCTGCCCCCGATCATATACTCACCCTCCGGCATCTTCATCGTTTTTCAGCGACGGTCATGTCTCATGGCACCATCTTGTCAGCGCAGCTTCTGACTGGCCTGGACTCAGAAGCTATGTCACAAGCACTCAACGCAAGTCTTATATAGACTTACAAGTTTCTCATAGACTTACAGTACATTAAATAGTGACCTTCGGTTCACTCCATAAATTACTGGAGCAGCCGCAGGTCACAAACTGCAGGAGACTGACCGGAGCCGCGACAAAACCAGATGAAAACGCTCAAAGGGGAATATCACACAGGGGTCAAGGGACTGCTGGAGTGGTGCTTTAAAGGATTCTGTCAAAGTAATACATTTAAGAGTCAATTCATTAGACAGTGTAAAAATCCAGACCAATGCAGGTCATCAACTGTGGGTTCATCCCTGAACACATAAATTGCTCTATGGAACAAGTGCCATCTGATTAAATATCTTAGACTTGTTGGTAGTAGCCAGTTTGCATGGAATAATAATTATTTTGACTTATTATTGACATCAATTTCTGAAAGTTAGTGAACCCTCTGATCTTAGGCTGGCTTCACACTTGCATTGTGTAGTGCTGTGGATGGCAAACTACTTCCTTCTTTCTTTCTCTGTTAAGCCTCGCCCACTGCCTCACCTCTTCCATCAGCCCCGCCTACGTCTACATGCGTCCTGCATACCTATTTTTAACATTGGGTACGCAGGCTATGCGGATGTATGCTGACAAATCCGCATGCATCGTTTTGACGCTGCGCCAAGCTGCGCTGAATTCAACAAGTTGCATTTTGTTGCTGTCGGCAGACGTGTCAAAACAACGCATGCGGATGTTTCAGCATACATCCAAATGGCCTGCATGCCCAATGTTAAAAATAGGTATGCAGGATGCAGGCAGACGTAGGTGGAGCTGAAGGATGAGGTGCAACAGTGGGTGGGGCTTAACAGAGGAAGAAAGAAGGAAGTAGGCTTCCATCCGCAGCCCTGCCGAACGCTGTGAAGCTAGCCTTAAATGCAGTGCAAACATTTCATTTTAATTACAATAATCCTAAACTTTTTCCAGCTAGTCTTTTATTTCCTCTGAATTTGTTAATCTACATAAGCTATACTTGTTAATGAACTTTCCCTTGGATGTAATGTGGCGCCCCCAGGAGTATGGTCACCACACTGGCATTGCGTTCCTCCTGGGAGGGTGATGTCAGGCTTGGAAGCAATGAAGAGTCTCCCTGGCAGTTAACCATAACATGCAACACAGTTCCCACTCCGGGCCAGTAGAGGGAGCTCTGAACGAATACTAAAGGGAAGAGCTTCTCTCTGGGGGCCAGGAGGGGAAATTAGGCAGTGAGTGTGAGGAGGACGAAGTGTGTAGATGTGGAGAGAGAAGCTGGGAGACTGAGCGGGGTTGAGAGCTCGTTCCCAGCTGGAGCGCATGATCTGGAGCCTGGTCTCCACGGTTGTATGGATACTGAAGGTCCTGCAACAGAAACCAGAGGACTAGGAAGCTGTAAATGCTCTATTCCCACCTAAGACTCGGAGGCACAACAGCAACGGGTGAGCCAAGAGAAGAGATAGAAGGTTACAGCTGTTTGCCATACGAGGTAGATCGGAGAGGGAACAAGAAGGAGGAACTTCAGTGTAACACAGTACTGCATGTACCTCAAGTAAGCACTAAGAGGGAGACGTTCAGAAAAGGCACATATGTTGGCGGAGTGTTGGAAAGGAGTACTTCATCTTGCCTGGAAGTTGGCTGAGCTCCTGACCAGGAGGACACGGCACGGATGTGGGCTCTTGTGCCACAACAGACTGTGAGTAAAGCTTTGGAACTACATGCCCTGGTGTCCTCCACTTATTCCTGCGTCAACCTGCCCAGCACTGCTACATCCCCTGCGCCCGACACTACACCATCTAAGTGTCACTTCACCTACTCTGCCCTGGGACTACAGCCGTGCCTGTGGAGGGCTATAATACCATTGCTGCACCCCACCTTCTGTCCCAGAGGATCTGTCTGCAGCGTCGGATTAACATCTTCATTGCCGAACACCACAGGTGGCATCACGACTCATTCATTCATAAACTCTAATCATCATAAGCACACTGAAAACCCCCCCCTTTTTACAATGGGCGCCCAGGGCTACGGGCCTGGTTCCAGCTGCCGTGACATCTCCCATTGAAGCTCATCGGGCCCGGTACCGAGTACCCCACAGCCCTGGGAGGGCGACCCAACTTGGCGTCACGAACAGGATGATGAAGCCCGGTGCCACCGGGTTCTGTGCGCCTACAATTTATTGGACTTAAAAACTTGTGGAAATGTGCAAAAGACCCAATTTGATAGACTGTAAAATGAAGGCTAAAAATGGCCATCGGCGCGGTGAAGAAGGGCGTGACAATATGGGAGGTCCTAAGAAAAGACTGCGAACTGTCCTGGGCCTCCCCTGCCTGAACTTCTATGCAACTGCAACATGGCCCATCCCCCGAGGGGTTCGGATACTGGCTTGGTATGAAGGAGTAGGAAGAAGACGCCGCCCCCAGAAGGAGGAGCGGGAGCCGGTGGCGGGAAAAGAGACCAGACAGGAAGAAGAAGGAGAGAACGCCATGAAGGAAGGAGAGAGGAGGCCTGAAGAGCGAAGGGAGGTTGATCTGAATCTCCTCGGCGCAATGGCTGAAGGCTCCGATCTGGCTTCCGGTATGAACCGTCAGCAGCTGGAGGATGAGATAACCCAGCTGACTACCCGTCTGCTACTGAGGGAGGAGGCGTTATAGAGGATGAAATGGTGGCACGCCCAGGAGAGGCCTCCATCAGCATTACCCCAGTCACCGGTACCCACCACTGCTGCACCGGATCTTCCCCAGACAGACCCTGTGGAGCCTGCGGCTCTGCAATACCATGGGCAGCGTCTATCACCATCTCCCCACTGCCATCGCCGCTGGGTGAGGTCTGCCAGGAGGAGTTGTCTGAGGACCTGGGATCTGAAGTGGAGGAAGAAGAAAAGGTCAGCACTGTACTTGGAGAATTCCCTGCAAATTGGACTAGAGCAAATAATGCCATAGTGGTGCCAGTTTTGACCTTTCCCCAACTGGTAGTACAAGAAGTGACTCAAGAGAACTCTGAAAATCAGGAAGTTCAGGTAGCAGATGCCACACCAGCAGTGGAGCCAGAGAATCCTCGCCCTGCCAGTGGTGAATCTGTCATGCCCATGGTGAGTCTAAGAGTCCGTAGGCAGCTACTACCCAGTTTACCCACACCAGTGCTACGTAGGTCTGTCCATAGTACCCAAGGCATACCACCCCTCAGGTTTCGCATCTAAATAAGTTATGCAAATAATGTAAATGTTAACCTGTACATGTAAATATGTAATGTTTCAAATTTTGTGCCTACAGAGACTCTGTAAGAACCCCTTGTATATAGTTTATCCATTGCCCAGGAAAGGACCATGGACATTGACGCATGGACTAATCGTCACAGGACTATTTTTGGAGCTTTTAGTTTTTGTATTTTTCATTTTTTCTAAATCTTGTACATTTATAATTATTTATTTGTTATATGTTCATATGCTTTCTTTTATCAGTCCAGGAGTACTGAATTGCACTAGAGGGGAATGTGGCACCCCCAAGAGTATGGTCGCCACACTGGTATTGCCTTCCTCCAGGGAGTGTGATGTCAGACTTAGAAGCAATGAATGGTCTCTCTGGCAGTTAACCATAACATGCAACACAGTTCCCACTCTGGGCCAGCAGAGGGAGCTCTGAACCAATACTAAGGGGAAGAGCTTCTCTCTGGGGGACAGGAGGGGAAATTAGGCAGTGAGTGTGAAGAGGCCAAAGTGTGTAGACGTGGAGAGAGAAGCTGGGAGACTGAGCGGGGTTGAGAGCTCATTCCCAGCTGGAGCGCATGATCTGGAGCCTGGTCTCCACGGTTGTATAGATACTGAAGGTCCTGCAACAGAAACCAGAGGAATAGGAAGCTATAAATGCTCTATTCCCACCTAAGACTCGGAGGCACAACAGCAACGGGTGAGCCAAGAGAAGAGATAGAAGGCTACAGCTGTCTGCCATACGAGGTAGATCTGAGAGGGAACAAGGAGGAACTTCAGTGTAACACAGTACTGCATGTACCTCAAGTAAGCACTAAGAGGGAGACGTTCAGAAAAGGCACATATGTTGGTGGAGTGTTGGAAAGGAGTACTTCATCTTACCTGGAAGTTGGCTGAGCTCCTGACCCGGAGGACACGGCACGGATGTGGGCTCTTGTGCCACAACAGACTGTGAGTAAAGCTTTGGAACTACATGCCCTGGTGTCCTCCACTTATTCCTGTGTCAACCTGCTCAGCACTGCTACATCCCCTGCGCCTGACACTACACCATCTAAGTGTCACTTCACCTACTCTGCCCTGGGACACCAGCCCTGCCTGTGGAGGGCTATACCATCCTTGCTGCACCCCACCATCTGTCCCAGAGGATCTGTCTGCAGCGCCGGCTTAACACCTTCATTGCCGAACACCACAGGTGGCGTCACGACTCATTCATTCATAAACTCTAATCATCATAAGCACACTGAATACCCCCCCCCCTTTTTACAATGGGCGCCCAGGGCTACGGGCCTGGTCCCAGCTGCCGTGACATCTCTCATTGAAGCTCATCGGGCCCGGGACCGAGTACCCACGCGCCCTGGGATGGCGACCCATGTAACACTTTCTTTGGTAAATCCATCATGAATAATAAGATTTAAAATAAGTAGGAGGCTATGCTGGGTAATCTGCATTATTCATGTGACATGGATAATATTAGCTCCCTAGGTTCCACATGTTCTTTACTAATATTAAACAAGATAAAATAGATAGTGTAAGAATAGCAGGCTGTGAACCCAGCGGAGATGTTACTCCATCTGTTTACTACTGTCAGTGCTCATCAGGTGACTGCCATTTCTAGACGCAGCATATGGGCATAGCAGGATATAATGGGATTATTAAAAATCTTAGACTATACAGTTAAATAAGGCTGCCTAATCCATTGATAAAAATAAAGCCTTTGAAATTGAATTCATGAATCAATATATATTACATATGTTCAGCATACCGTTGTAAAATGTATTGTTGGTAACAGGTACTGTGTACTGTTCTACACAGAATTACAATATAACACTATCATTACCATCTCTTATAATGGATTCTTCTTGACTATAATAATAATGAGGACCTGGGACTTTTGAATTGCTTTATCCACTAGCGAAGAGATGGAGAGCTAGGCAGACCCAAGTGGCTCTATTCAGTACACATTAAAGAAATCATTAACCCCTAGTGACACCCAAGCGCTGCAATTCCTGTACAGAGCCATAGCTCTGACAGGTGACATCATCCTGATTGGATCAGGTCCCAATGATGTTAACCATTTGCTATCTGCTAGACACCGTGGCATTTAGAAGATAGCAGAGGTGTCATGGTCACGTGTGACTGAACACACCGCCTCCAGCAGGGCGAATTTATAGGACATGCGTGACCCTGGATACACCGCCTCCAGCAGGGCGAATTTAAATAATAGAACTTGCAGCCGGATACACCGCCTCCAGCAAGCGAATTTCAGTAGTACACGTATGTCTGGATACACCGCCTCCAGCAGGGCGAATTTCAGAATAAAGGGAAAAAACAAGAAAACAATTACAATGGTGGCCCTGCGATAGGGAACGGGGACGTGGAGACCTCCTGCACTCCCCTGAGTCAGTGTCTCTAACACTCCTAACGATCCCTAGGCCAGTTCCGCACCGGGCGCTGATCAGGATACCTAAAATCCCTAGCTCGCCCTGAACCAATCCCTTACTAGTAAAGTGGATGGCGCAGAAACTAATCCCACCACTGCACTAAAACACAAATTGAGGAAAGTGACAAACATGGAAACACCACTTAGCTTTGCTTTGTTGCTAATGCTCCCAGCAACAGAGTCCGACACCTGAGTGCATCTTTTCCTCCAACCGGATCCAACACCTGAGTACAGCTTTCCAGCAACAGAGTCCCGCATCTGCGTGCAGCTTTACAGCAACAGAGTTCAGCAACCAAGTGCAGCTTTCCAGCAACAGAGTCCAGCATCTGAGTGCAGCTTTCACCATAGCTGCCACTCCACCAAGCTTTGCAAGAACTCCTCGCTTACACCACAGCTGCCACTCCACCAAGCTTTGCAAGAACTCCACACTGACACCATAGCTGCCACTCCTCCAAGCTTTGCAAGAACTCCTCGCTGACACCATAGCTACCACTTCAGGATACTGACTAAGCTGCCCGGGACTCATCTCAAGTTCCTTCCTTCACCAAGGATGGTTGGAAAAAACCAATATCACCAACAGTGAGTGAAACCACCTGCTACACCTTTATAGGCAGGACCCAAGGAATCACACCTGCTTCATTATCATGTGCAATAACACTAACAACCACCGGGGGCAAACTAGAACAAAAGACACCACTGTGTAATAACCCTCATGGCCACCGGGGGCAAAACTAACTCTAAGCAACCAGCTCAAAGGAAAAAAAAGGTTACTTATTCAAAACCTGTCATATCCAACCTGGATCATGACAAGAGGGAGACCACTGCTATACTCATCTCTCCAACGCCCCCCGTGATGAGATCTGATCACATCACAGGGGATCCCGCATTGTCATGGCAGCCGGAAGTCATGTGAAGACCTCTGGGTCTGCCTGCTATGGTGGCTTGTTGGATTCATCCAGCAGCTGAGTCTAACAAGCGATCTGACAGTGTCAGCTCTCATACAATACAACAAATGTGTATTGCATTGCATGACACCAGAGATCAGAAAAATAAAAATTGAAGCTCTATACAAGGACAAAGTAAAAAGGTTAAAAAAAAGTTAAAAAATGTTTTAAAACTATTTACATATAGTTATGTAAAAACTAAAAAGTACCAAATTTGGTATAGTTATGTCCAGAACGACCCGACCTATAAAAACTATCCCACTAATTAACTTCTTCAGTGCACACCGTAAAAAAAGGAGCAAAAACCTTTGCTTTTTCATCATGCTGCCGAACAAAAAGTAGAATAAAACGCAATCAAAAAGTCAAATCAAAATACAAATGGTAGCGATGAAAATGTCATCTTGTCCCGCAAAAAACAAGCTGCCACATAAATAGTTTTTATTGTGTAAAAGCGGCAAAATATAAAAAAATATAAATAGGGTATCACTGTAATCGTACTGATCCAAAGAATGAAGCTGCCTTATCAATTTTACCACATGCAAAAAGAAAACCCCAAAAATAATTCCTGAATTGCTGGTTTTTGTTCATTTTGCCTCCCCAAAGTCAGAATTGAAAGTGATCAAAAAATGTCATGTGCCCGAAAGTGGTACCAATAAAAACATCAACTCGTCCCATAAAAAATAAGCTGTCAAATGGAAAAATATAGCTCACAAAATATGGTGATTAGAGTTGAGCGAAACGGGTCGAAAAATTTCAAAAGTCGCTCTTTTGCGCTCTTTTTCAGCCAATCAGGATCCACGGACACTGTGGGCAACGTGATGACATAGACAGGGGTCACCACCACCTTTCAGAAGGGCATGCAAGTGATTGGCTTGCTTTGGTGGACGTCACAGGGGATATAAAAGGGCGTGCACGCCGACCGCCATCTTACTTCTGCCGATCTTAGCATAGGGAGAGGTTGCTGATTCTGTAGGGAGAGCGTTAGGCAGGGAAGAAGAAAAAAAAACTGCTTCTGCTGCTAGCGATTTTGCCTGTACAACACACCAGTCACTGTGTGTGCAGTGCAAGGGGAGGCTATATTGTGGTGGATCAGCGGTGTTGGTTGTTAGGCTGCCTTCTAAGACTTCCTGACAGCTGCATTGCTGTTTACCCACTGCTCTGCAAACTGCTTTTTTAAAAGCAATCCCAATTTTTTTTTTGTCCTGCTGAGGTACTGAGCGTGCATTTTTTCACACCATACAGCGTCAGTGGGCCTCACACAATCCAAAAGTGTCCAGTGTCCACTAGTGTCTGCAGAAATTCAAAATCTCCCTTATCCTGTAGTCACTTTTTTCACACCTGTGCCATCGAGCCTGTGACATAGCGCTCTGATATTCAGTGGGCCTCACACAATCCAAAAGTGTCCAGTGTCCACTAGTGTCTGCAGAAATTCAAAATCTCCCTTATCCTGTAGTCACTTTTTTCACACCTGTGCCATCGAGCCTGTGACATAGCGCTCTGATATTCAGTGGGCCTCACACAATCCAAAAGTGTCCAGTGTCCATTAGTGTCTGCAGAAATTCAAAATCTCCCTTATCCTGTAGTCACTTTTTTCACACCTGTGCCATCGAGCCTGTGACATAGCGCTCTGATATTCAGTGGGCCTCACACAATCCAAAAGTGTCCAGTGTCCACTAGTGTCTGCAGAAATTCAAAATCTCCCTTATCCTGTAGTCACTTTTTTCACACCTGTGCCATCGAGCCTGTGACATAGCGCTCTGATATTCAGTGGGCCTCACACAATCCAAAAGTGTCCAGTGTCCACTAGAAAAATATTCAGGATTGAGAGTCCTCAGTAGTTGATACCTTTTAATGGCTAACTGAAAAGATGGTAACACATTGCAAGCTTTCGAGACTACTCAGGTCTCTTCATCAGGCTAGACTAATACAAAATCTGAAGTCACATATTTCTGCACAATACAGCCTAGAAAAAATGCAATAGATAAGACAAGTGACGTGAAGCAGAACTATCAATATGGGAGAGGGAGAAACATAAATATAAACATTGGACCAGTTCATAGATAAGGAGTCCGGATGTTTTATGGTCCTCTGATTGGGGTCTAGTTCTGTGTTGTGATGCCCCCACACGGTTTTAAAAGGAAATTCCTTAATTGATGTAAAAAGACATAAATCCATGCGACACATTCATTCCAGCACTGAGAGTGTCAAAGGTCGTCATAAATTTGTACTCCCAAACTCGTCTCTCTCTCTGAGAATTGAAGTTACCTTTCAATACCAGCAATTTCATATCCACGCTGCTGTGATCAGGGATACAGAAATGTTTTGCCACAGGTAGATCCATTCTTTTTTCTCTTATTGTGTGACGATGAGCATTCATCCTTGTTCTAAGCTTTTGCCCTGTCTCCCCCACATACAGACCCCCAGTTGGACATTTAGTACAAATAATTAAGTACACCACATTAGATGTAATGCAGCTGAAAGTACCTGCAATCTTGTAGTCCTGATGTGAGTTGGGGATCTTTATCTTGTCCGTGGTCATTACAAATGGACAGGTTTTACATTTTTTCTGGTTGCAAGGAAAGGTTCCTGCAGCTGTTGGAGAGGACAGGGAGCTTCTGACAATGATGCTTCTTAAATTTGGGGGCTGCCTAAAACACAGCAGTGGGGGGTCTGGAAAAATGGATTTCAATCGGGCATCTTTTTGTAGTAAAGGTTGTAATTTCCGTGCAGCTCCCCTTAGCACCTCCAGATTTGGGTTGTAGGTGACTACTAGAGGCACTCGGTTATTTTCTTCTTTAGCTTTGTAATTTAGCAGGTGATTCCTTGACAATCTGGTGGCTCTTGTAATTTGGTTTTCAATTGTTCTTGGATGGTAACCCTGATTCAAAAAGGTCTTTTTGAGGCGACCAAGGTGTTTGTCTCTATCCATGGGGTTGGAACATATACGATTGTATCTGATGGCTTGGCTATAGATAATAGAGTTCTTTATGTGTTTTGGATGGAAACTGTCCCATTTAAGGTATGTTGGACGGTCGATTGGCTTCTGATACAGGGATGTCTCTATTTCATTGTTTTTTAGCTTAATGATGGTGTCCAAAAAATTAATCTCAGTACTGGAGTAGTTGAGTGTTAAATTGATGGTGGGATGAAATTGATTAAACTGTTCGTGGAACGTCTTTAGCTGTTGCTCAGACTCCGTCCAGATGATTAAAATATCATCAATGAAACGGTAGTAGGCCAGGGGCCTGATGGGGCATGAGGACAAAAAGTCACTTTCAAGCTTTGCCATGAAAAGATTTGCATACTGTGGAGCCATTTTACTTCCCATAGCTGTGCCAGTCTCCTGTAGATAGATCTTGTTGTCAAATTCAAAGTAATTGTGGGTGAGGATGAATTTTATAAGTTTCACCACAGCATCAACATCAGTCCCTGTGTTTTCCATGAAGAATTTGCAGGCATTTAAACCATCTTGGTGTGGGATATTAGAGTACAAAGATTCCACATCCATGGTGGCCAGGATGGTTCCTTCTGGTAGAGGACCTATTGCTGCTAGTTTATTCAATAGGTCAGTTGTGTCCTGAATGTAGCTGGATGTATCCTTCACCAGTGGTTTAAGAATACCCTCTACCCATCCAGATACCTGCTCAGTGAGGGTGCCCACACATGAAATAATTGGTCTTCCTGGATTTCCAGATTTGTGGATTTTGGGAAGCATGTAGAATGTCCCTATTCTTGGAGTCTCTGGTATCAGGTCATCGCCAGCTCTTAAGGACTGGTCAGGCAGACAAGAAACCAACTTGTTTAGTTCCTTGTAATAGTCCTGTGTAGGATCCGACTCCAATTTTCTATAGTAGCGTGTGTCCATAAGTTGCCTGTTTGCTTCCTTCATGTAGTCTGACGTATTCATCATGACTATTGCACCTCCCTTGTCAGCAGGTTTAATGATGATTTCTTTGTTGGTTTTTAAAGACTGTATGGCCTTTCTCTCCTGGGCACTGATGTTGGATGCTTGTCTCCTGTTAGTGTCTATGATTGTGGATTTTATCAAATGTCTGAAGGAGTCTATATATTTATCCAAATGAGGGTTGCGTCCAGGTGAAGGTGTCCAGTCTGACCTTTTCCTAGTTGTTACGATCCCATTTCCTTCGGTCTGAGTGTTTTCTGAATCTTCTGTATCATTGAAATATTCCCTCAGGCGCAGTCTCCTGAAATACTGTTCCATATCACTGCAGAGTTCAGTTTTATCTAGGGCCTTAGTGGGACAAAATGAGAGTCCTCTAGAAAGCACGGCCAGTTCCACTTTGTTGGGTTTATAATCTGAGAGATTGATGACACAGTTAGATGCTTTTGTGTCTGGAGTGAAGTGGTTGTCCAAGTTGTCAGGTTTTGGATTTGTTTTGTATCTGTTTGTATAGAGTCCTGAATTGAGACGCAGTCTGTGCAGTTTCTTTTCCTTGTTATGAACCAGAAAGGTCCGTAGTTTGTTGTAGTATTGTTGTAATTTTTGCTCTGTGCTTTCTGTAAGTGTTTTCCTCAGAGTTTCAAATTGCCCCTGGACTTTACTCCTTATGCTGTAGCAGACATGTAAAAGGTGGTTCCTTAGTCTCTCAGAAGTCCTGTGACAAAGGTTTTGTGCATAATGGGTATTGTAGGTATGAAGAATTGGGTTTGTAATCCAGAGTCCTTTGGGAATTAGATTTTCCTTTTTGCATTTAGATAAGAAAAAAATGTCGCTGTCCATTTGTGCACGTTTCTTCAGAAGTGGTTTTAGTTCCATAAAGATGCGGTACATTCTGGTATCCTCCATTTTGATACAGGAAAGATGTATATCTTTGTACCGTGTTAGCCAGTAGATAGAAAAATATTCAGGATTGAGAGTCCTCAGTAGTTGATACCTTTTAATGGCTAACTGAAAAGATGGTAACACATTGCAAGCTTTCGAGACTACTCAGGTCTCTTCATCAGGCTAGACTAATACAAAATCTGAAGTCACATATTTCTGCACAATACAGCCTAGAAAAAATGCAATAGATAAGACAAGAACAATTGAAAACCAAATTACAAGAGCCACCAGATTGTCAAGGAATCACCTGCTAAATTACAAAGCTAAAGAAGAAAATAACCGAGTGCCTCTAGTAGTCACCTACAACCCAAATCTGGAGGTGCTAAGGGGAGCTGCACGGAAATTACAACCTTTACTACAAAAAGATGCCCGATTGAAATCCATTTTTCCAGACCCCCCACTGCTGTGTTTTAGGCAGCCCCCAAATTTAAGAAGCATCATTGTCAGAAGCTCCCTGTCCTCTCCAACAGCTGCAGGAACCTTTCCTTGCAACCAGAAAAAATGTAAAACCTGTCCATTTGTAATGACCACGGACAAGATAAAGATCCCCAACTCACATCAGGACTACAAGATTGCAGGTACTTTCAGCTGCATTACATCTAATGTGGTGTACTTAATTATTTGTACTAAATGTCCAACTGGGGGTCTGTATGTGGGGTAGACAGGGCAAAAGCTTAGAACAAGGATGAATGCTCATCGTCACACAATAAGAGAAAAAAGAATGGATCTACCTGTGGCAAAACATTTCTGTATCCCTGATCACAGCAGCGTGGATATGAAATTGCTGGTATTGAAAGGTAACTTCAATTCTCAGAGAGAGAGACGAGTTTGGGAGTACAAATTTATGACGACCTTTGACACTCTCAGTGCTGGAATGAATGTGTCGCATGGATTTATGTCTTTTTACATCAATTAAGGAATTTCCTTTTAAAACCGTGTGGGGGCATCACAACACAGAACTAGACCCCAATCAGAGGACCATAAAACATCCGGACTCCTTATCTATGAACTGGTCCAATGTTTATATTTATGTTTCTCCCTCTCCCATATTGATAGTTCTGCTTCACGTCACTTGTCTTATCTATTGCATTTTTTCTAGGCTGTATTGTGCAGAAATATGTGACTTCAGATTTTGTATTAGTCTAGCCTGATGAAGAGACCTGAGTAGTCTCGAAAGCTTGCAATGTGTTACCATCTTTTCAGTTAGCCATTAAAAGGTATCAACTACTGAGGACTCTCAATCCTGAATATTTTTCTATCTACTGGCTAACACGGTACAAAGATATACATCTTTCCTGTATCAGTGTCCACTAGTGTCTGCAGAAATTCAAAATCTCCCTTATCCTGTAGTCACTTTTTTCACACCTGTGCCATCGAGCCTGTGACATAGCGCTCTGATATTCAGTGGGCCTCACACAATCCAAAAGTGTCCAGTGTCCACTAGTGTCTGCAGAAATTCAAAATCTCCCTTATCCTGTAGTCACTTTTTTCACACCTGTGCCATCGAGCCTGTGACATAGCGCTCTGATAATCAGTGGGCCTCACACAATCCAAAAGTGTCCAGTGTCCACTAGTGTCTGCAGAAATTCAAAATCTCCCTTATCCTGTAGTCACTTTTTTCACACCTGTGCCATCGAGCCTGTGACATAGCGCTCTGATATTCAGTGGGCCTCACACAATCCAAAAGTGTCCAGTGTCCACAAGTGTCTGCAGAAATTCAAAATCTCCCCTGTCCTATAGACACCTTGTACCTTGTTTTACATTACTATATAGTTTGTTGGATTTTGTCTACATTTCTACCAAAAATGAGGAAGGCTGGTGGAAGAGGCCGTGGAATTGGGCGGGGGTTGGCAGCTGGTAATGATGGTGTTGGTGGTGGATCTGATGGTAGTGGCAAAAGCAAAATAGGACCGAATGCAGGAGGTGTTGAGCCTGCGTCATCGTCTGGCTCCACAAGGCCTCGAAGGCTTAGTTTTCTAGGAGTTGGCAAACCGCTTTTAAAGCCAGAGCTTCAGGAAAAAGTTTTGTCTTACATTGCTGACTCAGCCTCCAGCTCTATCGCCTCCTCTTCTGAAGTTGTAAAAAATAAAAGCACTGAGTCGTCATTGTAGGCTCATGTTCATGAACCACACCTTTCCTTGTGTCCTTCACCCCAACCAAGATTGAAGGATGACGCAGGCCATACTACTGATTACTCCATGGAGCTGTTTTCACATACCATGCCTGGATTATCAAGTGAAATGGTGAATTACCCAGGCCAAGATGAATCTGACATGGAGTGCACTGATGCACAGCCGCTGATAGATGATTCTACTGGTACATTCACTCAGAGCACTACATTGTCCTCGCAGTGTACAGAACCAGATTCTGACCCTGATGAGACTCAGGTAACCTTTCCCTCACACTATACCACCATACACAGTGACACAGAGGAAGGTGCACATGACATTGAAGAGGAGGTGATGGATGACCCAGTTGTTGACCCAGATTGGCATCCATTGGGGGAAGAGGGTGCTGCTTCCAATAGCTCAGATGAGGAGGAGCATCCACAGCAGACATCGACATCGCAACAGCTGTTATCTGGCAGGCCCGGAGCACTCCAAAGACAGGTTCCAAAAATCAAAAGAGTTGCTGGACAGCTTGTCCAGACGGTCAAAAGATCACAGCGTGCTAGGCCGCAAAATGTCTGCCAAAGTAGGAAGAGTGCAGTGTGGCACTTTTTTGAACAAAATCCTCATGATCAGGCCAAGGTTATCTGTAAGAAATGCGCAAAGACCTTTAGCCAAGGGAAAAAGCTGAAAAATTTGAATACCAGTTGCATGCTTAGACATTTAACCAGCATGCACTTGCAAGCGTGGACACAACACCAAACCTCAAGTGCCACATGTGCAACTGATCAAAAAGAAGGTAGTCAACAACGCTACATTGTTTCCCCCACTGTAAGCCCACCGGTTAGCACAGCAGCAAATGTTGAGGTGTCGTTGCAAGGCCACAGCAGTCAGGGAATCCCACTGTTATATCAACGAAATACTGAATCTAGGCCATCAGAAAGAACACCAACTCCATCACCATCATCAACCCTCTCTCAGTCCGCCCTGTCCACCGCTACTTCCACCATATGCAGCTCTCAAGTCCAGCTCACCCTCCCAGACACTATGAGTGGGTCAAGAAAGTACTCAGTCTCTCATCCGCGTACACTGGGTTTGAACGCCCACATTGCCAAACTAATCTCGTTTGAGATGATGCCCTATCGGTTGGTGGAAAGCGCAGCTTTCCGCGAACTCATGGCCTATGCAGTACCACGCTATGACCTACCCAGTCGCCACTTCTTCTCTCGCAAAGCCATCCCAGCCCTCCACCATCATGTAAAAGACCGCATAGTCAATGCACTCAAGCAGTCAGTGAGTGGAAAGGTGCACCTCACAACTGATGCATGGTCCAGTCGGCATGGCCAGGGCCGTTACGTGTCCATCACTGCACACTGGGTTAATGTGGTGGATGCAGGGTCCACAGGGGACAGCGGTGGTGGGACAGTGCTGCCTAGCCCACGGTATAGGAAACAGTTGGCTGTAGGCGTTCGACCCTCCTCCTCCTCCTCCAGAAGCGAAAGCTCGTCCACAGAGCGCAGTCGTACGAGCACTCCATCTGCAGCTGCCACTGTTGCACACGAGGTGTCCCCCTATCAAGCAACTAGTGGAAAGCGTCAGCAGGCTGTGTTGCAGATGATGTGTTTGGGCGACAGACACACCGCCGAGGTGCTGGCCGAGTACTTGAAGCGACAAACTGAGTCATGGCTGGGCAGTGTACATCTTGAGGCAGGCAAGGTAGTTAGTGATAATGGCCGTAATTTTGTGGCAGCCATAGCCCTTTCAAAACTCAGCCACATACCTTGCTTGGCTCACACCTTGAACCTGGTGGTGCAGTGCTTCCTCAAAAATTATCCGGAGTTAACAGCCCTGCTCCAGAAGGTGCGAAGATTGTGCGCGCACATCCGCCGGTCACCTGTACACTCCGTTCGTATGCAGAAGCTGCAGCGATTGCTCCACCTTCCCAACCACCGCCTCATTATCGACATTGCAACAAGGTGGAACTCCACCCTGCACATGGTGGAGCGGCTGTGCAAGCAGAGGCAGGCCATAATGCATTTGTGGGAGGATACACGGCCAGGCACTTTGAGAGCAGACATGGAGTTGACAGGTGTGCAGTGGTCGAAGGTGAAAGACCTCTGTAAAGTCCTTCAGTGTTTTGAGGAATGCACACGGCTGGTAAGCGCAGACGACGCCATCCTAAGCATGAGCATCCCACTTATGCGTCTGCTCATGCAAACTTTGACGCACCTTAAGGAGCAGGCGTCTGCAGCCAATGTTGATGAGGAGGAAGAGGAGGAGGGAATCCTTGATGACATTCAGCCATTGTCTGCTCAGGGACCTCTCCTGGACGAGGTGGAGGAAGAAGAGGAGGAGGAGGATGATGATGGGGATGATTACTTAGGGGAGGAGGATGCATCTCGTGGGGCAAGTGAAAATGTTGGCGTGGCAAGGTCTGGTACAGGGTTTGTGCGTGACTGGAGGGATGTGGATTTGCCAGAAAGTGCTCCTCCAACCAGCACTCGCAGTGCATCATTGACACCGGGAACATTGGCCCACATGTCAGATTATGCCTAGCAGATCCTAAAAAGGGACCCCCGCATTGCCAAAATGATGAACGATGACGACTACTGGTTGGCCAGCATCCTGGATCCACGCTATAAAGGCAAATTACAAAACATCATGCCACAGGAGAACCTTGACCTAATATTGGCTAATAAACAAGCAACTCTGGTAAATCAGTTGCTTGAGGCATTCCCAGCACACAGCAGCGGTGATGGTTCTCACACGAGCTGTACGGGCCGGGGGCAGCTTGGCAGAGGTGTTCATGGTGCACACAGCAGAAGTGGCATTGGAGACAGGGGTTTCATGACAATGTTGTGGACTGATTTTTCACGGACCGCTCACACAACTGGTAATACTGCATCGATGGAAAGTGACAGGAGACAGCAGTTGTCAACTATGGTTATAAACTACTTTTCCTCCCATATCGATGTTCTCCCACACAGGTCATTCCCCTTTGACTATTGGGCCGCTAAACTGGACACCTGGCCTGAATTGGCACAATATGCCTTACAGGAGCTCGCTTGCCCAGCTGCAAGTGTGCTATCGGAAAGAGTCTTCAGTGCTGGATCAATCCTGACAGAAAAAAGGACCCGTCTGTCAACCCAAAATGTGGATGATCTAACCTTCGTTAAAATGAACCATGCATGGGTTTCCAAGGATTTTGTCCCACCTTCCCCTGATGACACATAGGGTGACAGAAAAATGGCTTGCTTTGGTCCACCTCTTCCTGGGACTTGACCTATTTCGCCTTTTGCATCAGCTGAATGTCCAACATCAACATATGCTACTTTCTAAAACTCCCTAACTGTGCTGCCTCCCCCCCCCCATGGCCGGGGTCACCACATAGCGCATGACACCGTGCGAGTGCCGTTGCCCTGGACAGGTGGGTAGGCCGACTCTTGGGCGCGGGCACTGGCACAGGGTCCCTCATAGTGAAATCAAGTGTCTCTGACGGTGGTGGTGCACACCCGCCGTCAGACACACCGCCGTACTATGAGGGGCCCAGTGCCAGTACCGACGCCCACGAGTGGGCCCCCCTTGCTTGGGCAGGGCCCCAGCATTTGCAATCTTTACCTCTCCCTGCTCCTCCGCTTTGTAGTCTGGGCCGTCAAATCCATACTGTGCCTGACACCGTCTGAGCCTGCCTCCTGATGTATAGACATATATTTTGAATGTGTACGCTATCCAAACATGTTATCCGGGGATACGGTACCCTTTCTCACCTTTGTGCAATCACGTGCAAGCCATACTGGGCCTAACACCGTCTGACCCTGCCTCCTGATGTATAGACATATATTTTGAATGTGTACGCTATCCATACATGTTATCCTGGGATACGGTACCCTTTCTCACCTTTGTGCAATCACGTGCAAGCCATACTTGGCCTAACACCGTCTGAGCCTGCCTCCTGATGTATAGACATATATTTTGAATGTGTACGCTATCCATACATGTTATCCTGGGATACGGTACCCTTTCTCACCTTTGTGCAATCACGTGTAATCCATACTGGGCGTGAGAACGGCTGGCGAGCTGTTAAGCAAGCTACAGCACCTGTGGTTTGCACACGTAAGTTTTTCATTTTTTCAGGAATGACGGTTAGGCCTAATTCCGGAACTGCGGTTGACCTGCACTTACTGGGAAATCATCGTTCGCGGGTAATAATTGTAATCAGTGATCCCCATCACTTACGTTGTTCAGCGGGTTATCTGCACCTGTAAGCGACAAACGCTGGCCTTTTCAGTGTAGCGCACATGCAGCCACGGATATGTAAGGGCATGACACACCAGTTATTGGCCAATCTCATGTGCCAGAGCCTCACGTGTCCCTCTAGTAAGCCGGACTCGGACCGCGGGGCATGACGGAGTCTCGTTCGTTAACGGAATTAAGCTTGCAATGTGTGCATCTGTTCTGTAGCTGGCATGGTTGAGGTTTCCCAGGTGGAGTCGAATTTAACTGTAGGCTCCACTCCTGGTGGTGCCCTTCTGGACATTCCTTTAAGGGTCAGCTTTGCAACCCATACTGCCCACGTAAAACAAACACTTTGCCTTCATGAACGCTGTTTGGAGGGTCATGACTCGTGGGAATAACGCCGCCCAATCAGTTAACCTGCTAGAGAGATCCTTCGTTGCTCCCAAGCATGACATCACACTCCCTAGGAGGAAGGTAATGCCACTGTGGCGACCGTACTCCTGGGTGCGACACAAGTGCTCTGATGCCCAGCCACTGCTCGATGAATCTGCTGGTACATTGACCCAGACCACTACATTCCCCTCGCACTCTACATGGCCTGAATCTGACCCTGATGAAACTCAGGTTACCCTTCCCATATACAGTTCCATCTTACACGGTGACAAAGAGGAAGCTGCAGATGAAAGTGCAGGTTCGGCCCACCCGCCATCAGACACACCACCGTACTATCAGGGGCCCTGTGCCAGTGCCGTCGCCAACGAGTGGGCCCCCCCTGCTTGCTCAGGATCACAGCACTTGCAAGGTTGAAATACTGTGCAGTGAGATGGAAGATGGGGACGACGAGGAGTCCAGACTAGTACAGGGATTCCCTAGCGAGGAGACTTATTTGATTGTTTTCAATGTTGGGACAGCAATTTTTGGGGAGCACTATACTCTGGAGAATGATAGATGGGGCCCACCATACACTGGAACATTCCAAAGGTGGACATCAGACACTGGAGCAGCATTTACAGGGCCCATTATACACTAGAGCATTAGAAATGGGGCCCATTATGTTTGGAGCATTATTTGGGCCCATAAGACAGTGGTGCTTCATCCATGGGGACCAATATATACTGTAGCATTATGTGGAGCTCATCATATACTGTTTCAAACATTATATGGGACCAATGATTCTGTATGGAGAAATAGATGGGCCTCGTCATGAGATGTAAAAAGTGAAGTATTTTTCATTGTACTATACCGCTATTTCTCTGCCGTATCGGAGCATGATGAGTTGTGGTATGTGTTAAAGGGGCGCTCTTTCGCCCAGGGCACATGAAAACCTGGAGCCAGCCCTACCCCCCCACAACTTTGGCAAAATAACCCCCATTTTTCAGTGCGTAACTTATATTATGAAGTTAATTATGGTTGACAAGCTTAAGTAAGAAAAATTGATGCTTTTGGCATTCAAATGGGCACTGTAGGTGTGTGTCCTGTCCTCCTCTCACTGCCGACTTTTATTCCCCATTGACTTACATTGGGTTTCGTGTTTCGGGACGACCCCGACTTTTCCCTATAATCGGCCGATCTTACTCGACCCGACTTTTGGAAAAGTCGGGTTTCACGAAACGAAACTCGACCCTAAAAAACCAAAAGTCGCTCAACTCTAATGGTGATGCAAAAACTTGTTTTTGCAAAACAAAAGTGTCTTTTAGTGTGTGACAGCAGCCAAACACAAAAACCCAATATAAATCTAGTATCGCACCAACGCGAAGAATAACCCCTTAGTGAAAGAGCCAATTTGCAGCTTAATGACCAAGCCAATTTTTACAATTCTGACCACTGTCAATTTATGAGGTTATAACTCTGGAACGCTTTATCAGATCCCGCTGATTCTGAGAATGTTTTTTCGTGACATATTTTACTTCATGTTAGTGGTAAAATTTCTTCGATATGACTTGCGTTTATTTATGAAAAAAATGGAAATGAAGTGAAAATTTTTAAAATTTTGCAATTTTCAAACTTTTAATTTTTATGCCCTTAAATCAGAGAGATATGTCACACAAAATACATCAGCACAATTTTGGAAGCAAATTTTTTTTTTTGTTAGGAACTTATAAGGGTTAAAAGTTTACCAGTGACTTCTTATTTTTACAACAAAATTTACAAAACCATTTTTTTGAGGACCACATCACATTTGAAGTCACTTTGCAGGGTTAATTTGACAGAAAATACCCAAAAGTGACACCATTCTAAAAACTGCACCCCTCAAGGTGCTCAAAACCACATTCAAGAAGTTTATTAACCCTTTACGTGCTTCACAGGAACTGAAGCAATGTGGAAGGAAAAAAAATAACATTTAACTTTTTTTTACAAACATTTTACTTCAGAACCAATTTTTTTTATTTTCACAAGTGTAAAAAGACAAATTGAACTACAAAATTAGTTGTGCAATTTCTCCTGAATACGCCGATACCCCATAGGTGGGGGTAAACCACTGTTTTGGCGCACGGCAGAGCTCAGAAGTGAAGGAGCGCCGTTTGACTTTTTCAATGCAGAATTGGCTGGAATTGAGATCGGACGCCATGTCGCGTTTGTGCCTAAACAGTTGAAACCCCCAACAAGTGACCCCATTTTGGAAACTAGACCCCTTAAGGAACTTAGCTATATGTGTGGTGAGCACTTTGAACCTCCAAGTGCTTCACAGAAGTTTATAACGTAGAGCCGTGAAAATAAAAAATCATATTTTTTCCACAGAAAATGATATTTTCGCCCCAAAATATTTATTTTCACAAGGGTAACAAGGAAATTAGACCACCGGTTTGTTGTGCAATTTGTTTTGAGTACGCCGATACCCCATATGTGGGGGTTAACCACTGTTTGGACTCACGGCAGAGCTCAGAAGGGAAGGAGCGCCGTTTGACTTTTTCAATTCAGAATTGGCTGGAATAGAGAACGGATGCCATGTCAAGTTTGGAGAGCCCCTGATGTGCCTAAACAGTGAAAAAACCCCACAAGTGACACCATTTTGGAAACTAGACCCCTTAAGGAAGTTATCTAGATGTGTGGTGAGCACTTTGAACTCCCAAGTGCTTCACAGAAGTTTATAATGCAGAGCCATGAAACTAAAAAATCATTTTTTTCCTCAAAAATGATTTTTTAGCCCGCTATTTTTTATTTTCACAAGGGTAACAGGAGAAATTGGACCACAAAAGATGTTGTGCAATTTGTTCTGAGTACGCTGATACCCCATATGTGGCGGGAACCACTGTTTGGGTGCATGGCAGAGCTCGGAAGGGAAGGAGTGCCGTTTTGGAATGCAGACTCTGATGGAATGGTCTGTGGATGTCATGTTGCGTTTGCAGAGCCCCTGATATGCCTAAACAGAAGAAACCCCCCACATGTGACCCCATTTTGGAAACTAGAACCCCCAAGGAGCTTATTTAGATGTGTGGTGAGCACTTTGAACCCCTAAATGCTTCACAAAAGTTTATAACGCAGAGCCGTGAAAATAAAAAAATATTTTTTTTTCCACAAACATGATCTTTTAACCCCCATTTTTTTATTTTCACAAGTATAACAAGAGAAATTGGACCACAAAAGTTGTGCAGTTTGTCCTGAGTATGCTGATACCCCATATGTTGGGGAGAACCACTGTTTGGACGCATGGCAGTGCTTAGAAGAGAAGGAGCGCCGTTTTGGAATGCAAACTTTGATGGAATGGTCTGCGGATGCCATGTTGTGTTTGCTGAACCCTTGATGTGCCTAAATAGTAGAAACCCCCCATAAGTGACCTAATTTTGGAAACTAGACCCCCCAAGGAGCTTATTTAGATGTGTGGTGAGCACTTTGAACCCTTAAGTGCTTCACAGAAGTCTATAACGCAGAGCCGTGAAAATAAAAAATCATTTTTTTTCCACAAAAATGAATTTTTAGCCTCCAATTTTTTATTTGCCCATGGGTAACATGAGAAATTAGACACGCAAAGTTGGTGTGCAATTTGTACTGAGTACCCCCGGCAGCTGAGACCCTGGAGAAAATCCGACTCTGGTGGGCGCTATACACTTTTTCCACAGCGCCGGTACCGGCGCTGTGGTTTAAGTACCCCTAACTACCACCGTTAAAAGGCGTATCGGCGGTCGTTAAGGGGTTAAAGTCACCTAATAACTTATACCATATGATGTAAGACGTAAAAATAAATAAAACCAATTCTTCACCTGCGGTCGATTTGTTTATTTTACCTCACAAAGAACGCAGTAAGTGTCACGACAGACACAGGTAAATTTAGCGGTTGACATAACATATAGCAACAACGGGATGGAATGGAGAGAGGAAGGCCCTAACAGTAGGGAATGAGAGATGGGGCACATCCTCACTCCAACCTTTTCCTGTCCCTAAACTCCCCTAATGCCCTATGCGGGTCCTTCCTCCCGCAGTCAAGTGCTCGTTCCCTGATTGTCACCTCAATATACCCTGGCTAGTGCACTGGCCGGCAAGATCACTAGCCTCACCACTGCAGATGGTAACAACACAGGGGAAGTGACAAACATGACACAGATAAAGTAAAGGGAAATGATACTCAATGACTTGCTCTGCTGCCAAGCTCCAGAAAGCAGAGTATAAAGGGCATGTCACACTAAGAGATATCGCTAGCAATATCGCTATAACTTGTGACGTTATAGCGATATTGCTAGCGATATCGCTGTGTGTGATACATACCTACGACCCACTCCCACGCTGCTTATCGCTGATCGCGCGAGAACAGTCTGGACTGTTTCTCGTCGTCAGCTTCCTGCGACGCTTCCTGTTGAGAGACGAGCGACGCGTGGAGCCGGGCGGGAGGACGCAGGATCACCTGGTGTGACAGGTAAGTAGCGACCCCCGTCCCCAGCGATGTAGCTAGTGAGATCTGCCTGTGTGGCAGCTCACTAGCGACCACTTAGCGATGCACCAGCGATCCTGACCGCGTCATATCGCTGGTCGGGATCGCTGGTGCATCACTAAGTGTGACAGTACCTTTAGGCTCCAGAATTCCAAAAATCCTCCAGCAGCAGCTATACCACTGACACCAGTAAGCTCCAAACTACTAGGTTGGTCTGCAAAGAAAAAACTTTATTACCCACAGTCAGCTGATGGGTCATGTGACTTTTTAAAGGACGGTGGAAGCGGTCACCACCCACATCAGCTGAGCAGCAACAAAGCAGCTGCCAGCAAGGAAACTGACATTAACTCTTGTTGGTCCAAAAGGAAAAAAAGCTGCATTTAAATTATAGCAGAACTAGAGCTGCCACAAATCCAAAAATGAATCGTGACAGTACCTCCTTTTCAGTGAGGGGCCTCTGGACCCTCAACACCGGACTTCACTGTAAATGGTTAGCACTGCAGCCTTGCAGCGCTGGGGTCCTGGGTTCAAATCCCACCAAGGACAACATCTGCAAGGAGTTTGTATGTTCTCCCTATGTTTGCGTGGGGTTCCTCCGGGTACTCCGGTTTCCTCCCCCATTCCAAAGACATACTCATAGGGAATTTAGATTGTGAGCCCCATTGGGGACAGTGCCAATAATGTTTGTAAAGCACTATGAAATTAATGGCGCTATATAAATGAGTAAAATAAATAAATAAATGACATCTCAACCCTCTAGAATTCACCTCCGCAGTCACCTGATCCTCAAGGTTACCACAAACACAGCCCGATGTAGATGCCAATAATGTAGATTCCGGAGGTGTAACAAATCTCCAGAGTGCGGACCTGTGGAATACGTTATGCACCTGCATTACTGGGGGTAATTCAAGCTGGAAAGTCCCCAGGCTGAGAATGGCCAACACCCGATATGGCCCGATCACACTAGAACTCCAGGTCCCAGATGTGTACTTCAACCTGATGTCTTTATTGGACACCAACACATATTCATATACACAGGTCATTCACATTTATCCTGCACGCTACACTGAGCGCTTACACCAGGGTTTCTGTGTAAATCTCTGAAATACGTGATTCAGATGGAACCCCCAGTGGAAGATTCCCCATAATGAGGCAGGCGGAGTCACTGTGGATGCCGTCTGACATGTGATCAGGCAGTGTCCATCTTTTTAGTCGTACATAAAAGCACGGTCCGCCAGTTTTGTGCACCTCTCAAAATAAGTGTCACTTTATGTGGTAATAACTCTGGAACACTTCAAGGGATCCCAGTGATTCTGAGATTCTTTTTTCATTACATATTGTTCTTCCTGTTGTTGGTAAATTTTGGTTGAAATCATTTGCGTATATTAATGAAAATTTTGAAAATTTAGCAAAAAATTTGAACATTTTGCAATTTTCAAATTTAACATTTTTATGCTTTTAAATCAGATAGTTATACTGCACAAAATAGTTAATAAATAACATATGCCACATGTGTACTTTATATCTGCATAATTTTTTAATTTTTTTGTGTTAGGAAGTTAAAAGGGTTCAGAGGTGTTCACCAATTTCTCATTTTTACAACAAAATTTACAAAACCATTTTTTAGGGATAACATCACATTTTAAGTGACTTTGGGGGGCTTATATGACAGAAAATAGCCAAAAGTGACATCATTCTAAAAACTGCACCCGTCAAGGTGCTCAAACCACATTCAAGAAGTTTATTAACCCTTCAGGTGTTTCACAAGAATTAATGGCATGTGGAAGGAAAAAAATAAGCATTTTATTTTTTTTCACAAAAATGTTGCTGTAGCCCCAATTTTTTTTTTCTTTTACAAGGTTAACAGTAGAAAATGTAACCCAAAATCTGTTGGGCAATTTCTCCTGAGTACATTGATACTCCATATGTGGGAGAAAACTACTATTTGTGTGCATGGCAGGGCTTAAAAGGGAAGGAGCACCTTTTGACGTTTTGAACAAAAAAATAGCTAGAATCGAGAGCGGATGTCATGTCGCGTTAAGAGAGCCCCTTATGTGCCTAAACATTGGAAACCCCCCACAAATGACCATATTTTAGAAATTATAGCCCTCAAGGAATGTATCTAGATGTGTAGTGAGCACTTTGAACCGCCCAGGTGCTTCACAGAAGATTTTAACTTAGATGTCACTGCATTACCATGACAGATAGGGGCCAGAAGACTATGGTGTCTGGTTTCACACACTCCTACACTGGTTAGAAGTATTTCACAATTGTATTAAACAGTGCAGGTTTTTTCCTTGTTAGCAGTGCAAGGGTTAATCTGTTCAGTTGAAACTCCTGGAGCATTTCTAGTTGGATTGTTTCAGCTGTCAGTGTTGGCCACTCTCCTCTGCTATATAGGCTCACTTCTGCCACTTAGGGATTGCCAGTGTTAGTTCTTACTACCTGGTTTGTAGTTGGAAGTTTTGCTCATGGTTGGAGGTATCTTTTGAAGATTTTTCAGGCGATTGCTACTTGGAGTTTTGTCTGTGTACAAATTGTCATCTGCTCCTGTTTGCCTGTTTGATTTCTTCTTTAATTCTCCCGTGTCCCACGCTGCTGTTTGGTGTATGTATGTTGTATGGTTAGTATTTTCTTTTATCTCTTTCTGTCTTTCCTTGTTTGTGTGGTTAGTGTGATGCTATACACTTCACCTTCCCACTACCCTGAGTGGTGGACAGAACAGATCAGGGTATATATAGGTGCATAGCAAGGCACGAGAACCCTGGGTCTCCACCTTCAAGAATAATTCAGGGAACAGGGATAGACCAGGGCGCCCCTAGTTCTAGGGACCTGGTAAGTGCCCAAAGTCCCAACACCTGCGTGACATAGATGGTCCATGGATACTAAGTGGAATGACCCAGTGCTCTGTAGCCAATTTTGTCAGGGGCTTTCTGTGAGGGTAAAGATTCCTTTGCTCTGCATGAGATCCTGGTTTCCCTGGAGGCGACCATGTCTCTGGCTGTGGAATTATTGTCTGTGCAGGTACTGCAATTATCACCTGGTCCATACTAAGGAAATTCTGAAAACATGAACCGTCGGTGGCTCTTGAGGACTGGAGTTGAGGAACACTGAAGTAGGGGGATGAGTGTAAAACTGCCTTTAATACACCTGTGCGACACAATGAACACCTTGTGATGCTATTTGGGTTGATTAATGCTTCTGCAGTCTTCAGCACTTTGTAAATTACATTTTTAGTCACCTGGCAAGTAGATTTGTGTTGGTCTATGTTGATAACATATTGATTTATTCGCAGGACTTCGAGTCACCTCAGGTACATGTCAGACAGACAATATATTATTTGTCAAACCGAAAAATGTATGTTCTCGGTTCAGGTGATCCCCTTTCTGGGTTATTTCTTGTCGTCTACCAGTTTTCGCATGGATTATTATTATTATTATTTATTGTTATAGCACCACTTATTCCATGGCGCTTTACATGTAAGGAGGAGTATACATAAAAACAAGTACAATAATCTTAAACGATACAAGTCATAACTGGTACAGGAGGAGAGAGGACCCTGCCCGCGAGGGCTCACAATCTTCAAGGGATGGGTGATAATACAGTAGGCGAGGGTAGAGCTGGTCGTGCAGCGGTTTGGTCGATCAGTGGTTACTGCAGGTTGTAGGCTTGTCGGAAGAGGTGGGATCCAGTGAGAGTCCGGGTGGTACTTGATTGAGACTGTCCCGAGGATGTAAAGGCTTTACAAATGTTTTTAGATTTCGCCAACTACTACTGCAAGTTCATCAAAAACTTTTCGGCAGTGGCTAAACCTCTTACGGCTATGACCAGGAAAATACCAGACTTTTTCAATTATCCAGTCTAGCCAGTGAGGTCTTTGATGCCTTAAAGAATTGTTTTGCTTCTGCACTGATTTTTATACAACCTGATGTCACTTAGCCATTCACTGTAGAGGTTGACGCATCTGAAGTCAGGGTTGTATTGTCGTAGGGAGCATCTTAAAGTAAATAGCATTTGTGTCCATATTTTTCAAATAATGAAGGAGAAAAAAGTTGTAGCTGTCTGCGGAGCACTGATATAAGGGATAATTATAGGGACAGCAATCTGGTTAACAAACCTTTATTAACCCTTCGAACTCCACAACGCGTTTCGATCGCATAACACTGTCTTCATCAGGTGGTAAAACTACTTTTGGCACACAGTGCAAAGCTCAGAAGGGAAATCTTGGCAGATTTTGCTGGAATGGTTTGAGGGTACTATTTCACATTGACAGCAAAAAAGTGATTTTGAACCCAAAGGTATTACACAAAATTTTACAATATAATAAAATAAGGTCAACTGAGACCGCATGCTTGAATTAAATAAACAGTTCAAATAGAAATATGTTTAAAGGATGATTAATGAGGTTTCAGACGATCAGACTATTTGCAGTAGAGACTATTATGTTAGGAGGATGAAGAGAATCCAAAAAAACAACCTGATTCATATTTTTGAAATTTGTTATTTCTTATAGCGAATGAGAGTTCAAGTAAGTTATTAGAAGAGATTCTATCAATGACTCCTGTAATAGATGAAATATTAATTTGCTTCCATTTAGAAATTCTAAGTGCTTTAGTAACTAAAAGAATATCGATAACTATTGGTCTTATTTTCAATGATAAAGTGTCTAAATCTAGAGACAGCAAGGCAAGTTGTGGTGAGAAAGGGATTTCTTTGCCACATATCTTATTGATCATGTAGCAGAGTAGAATGTCAATATAAGGTCTCAAAGAAATCAGTCAGCATAGAAAAGACACCTATTAAACTAATATTTATTAGACATGAATTAAAAGGATAAACAATCCAGGAGAACAACACAGTACAATATCAAGTGAAAATAAATTATATACAGTACATACTGCTCAAAAAATAAGGGGAACATTAAACTATACAATGTATTGCTTAGTGTTCCCTTTATTTTTTTGAGCAGTATATACATATATATATATATATATATATATATATATATATACACACATATATATACAGTTTATATATATATATATATATATATATATAGCTACCACAACCCTAAAAAGGAATCTGTTCTGTTGCCTGCCCGTCAGTGGAGGTTGGCACCCTATAATTGTATGACAGTGGCGCTCCCGCTCCTCGGCGACTGTCCCTGTTGTCCCTATAAGACCCTAAATAAAGATAGAAAAAGATTGAGTGTAGATGGAAGGGGACAAGTACTCAAGAATCGGTATTCATCTGACCCTTTTAGGGGTTTTTGGGATGAGTTGGCGGGTGGATGACCTTATCTCTGCCTTAAAGTATGAGGATGGAGGGGATTTACCCTGGGTTTACATGACCTTATTTATCAGGATGGGTCTATTTTTGAATGTCATCAGGGCTTTGGGAGGTTATTATATATATATATATATATATATATATATATATATATATATATATATATATATATATATATATATTTTTTTTTTTATTAGTGCTTCTTTCTGGGTGACATCTGTTCCTTTGATTGCAGTGGACAAGCTGGAGAGGGACAAATATAAAGGAGATCTTGGCATTGTTGGGTCAACTATTGATGCCACTGTTCTTTGAGATAGATGGGTATCTTGTATACCCTCCGTCTATACAGTCATGGCCAAAAGTATTGACACAAAAGAGAATGAAGCAAAAAGCAAAACATTGATCATTTCACACAAAACTCCAAAAATGGGCCAGACAAAAGTATTGGCACCCTCAGCCTAATACTTGGTTGCACAACCTTTCGCCAAAATAACTGCCACCAACCGCTTCCGGTAACCATCAATGAGTTTCTTACAATGCTCTGATGGAATTTTAGACCATTCTTCTTTGGCAAACTACTCCAGGTCCCTGATATTTGAAGGGTGCCTTCTCCAAAGTGCCATTTTTAGATCTCTCCACAGGTGTTCTATGGGATTCAGGTCTGGACTCATTGCTGGCCACCTTAGAAGTCTCCAGTGCTTTCTCTCAAACCATTTTCTAGTGCTTTTTGAAGTGTGTTTTGAGTTATTGTCCTGCTGGAAGACCCAAGACCTCTGAGGTAGACCCAGCTTTCTCACACTGGGCCCTAAATGATGCTGCAAAATTTGTTGGTAGTCTTCTGACTTCATAATGCCATGCACACGGTCAAGCAGTCCAGTGCCAGAGGCAGCAAAGCATCCCCAAAACATCAGGGAACCTCCGCCATGTTTGACTGTAGGGACCGTGTACTTTTCTTTGAATGCCTCTTTTTTCTCCTGTAAACTCTATGTTGATGCTTTTGCCCTAAAAGCTCTACTTTTGTCTCATCTGACCAAAGAACATTCTTCCAAAATGTTTTAGGCTTTTTCAGGTAAGTTTTGGCAAACTCCAGCCTGGCTTTTTTATGTCTCGGGGTAAGAAGTGGAGTCTTCCTGGGTCTCCTACCATACAGTCCCTTTTCATTCAGATGCCGACGGATAGTACGGGTTGACACCGTTGTACCCTCGGACTGCAGGGCAGCTTGAACTTGTTTGGATGTTAGTGGAGGTTCTTTATCCAACATCCGCACAATCTTGCGTTGAAATCTCTTGTCAATTTTTCTTTTCCGTCCACATCTAGGGAGGTTAGCCACAGTGCCATGGGCTTTAAGCTTCTTGATGACACTGCGAACGGTAGACACAGGAACATTCAGGTCTTTGGAGATGGACTTGTAGCCTTGAGATTGCTCATGCTTCCTCACAATTTGGTTTCTCAAGTCCTCAGACAGTTCTTTGGTCTTCTTTCTTTTCTCCATGCTCAATGTGGTACACACAAGGACACAGGACAGAGGTTGAGTCAACTTTAATCCATGTCAACTGGCTGCAAGTGTGATTTAGTTATTGCCAACACCTGTTAGGTGCCACAGATAAGTTACAGGTGCTGTTAATTACACAAATTAGAGAAGCATCACATGATTTTTCGCACAGTGCCAATACTTTTGTCCACCCTCTTTTTTATGTTTGGTGTGGAATTATATCCAATTTGGCTTTAGGACAATTCTTTTTGTGTTTTTTCATTTAAGACAAATTAAATGAAGATAATAATACCAAAGAATTTGTGTTTGCAATCATTTTCAGGAAGAAACTGAGTATTATCTGACAGAATTGCAGGGGTGTCAATACTTTTGGCCATGACTGTATATAAGTAATATGACCTTTCTCATATAGTCCTATTAATTGTGTACCTTCTCCCCTTTCTCTCCCCCCCCCCTTTTTCTTTCTCCCCCTCCTCTTTGATCCTAGCGTCTTGATATGAATAGCCTCTTTGGCATTTAGAGTACTTTTGGCATTCATTGTGCTGCGATATATTTTTATGATATATTTTTCTTATTTGGTATTTATCGGCATTGGTCCGTAATTGCCGTTATTTGTTTAAATACCATAATTCCCCATACCATATTCTTTCAATAATTTAGAAACTGGGTTTTTTTTTTGTCAGATTAGAAGCAAAATGGATTCCAGATTAACTATTGAGGGCTCCTTCTTTAATGAATGTCCTGATCACCGGTTATATCACCTAGTAAGGTGAATTTGTTATGTTTGTTATGTCATGTGCTCCCATCCACTCTCATGTGTATTGCATGGTATGGTGTCTATGTATGTCTGGTTTTTGTGTGTTTCTGTACTCCCGGGAGTGGCACGTGCGTTTATTTATGTACTAGCAGTAACTCACGCTGGTGGTGGTAATATGTGCTCAGGTTCAGTGCGCCCCAAAACACGCTAGCCTGCGTTCCACTGGACGCAGGCGCGGTGGGGCTGATATTCTTGGCCCTTAGGGGCTTCTATAATACATGTGCGCTGCAGCAAGACTGTCGGCTTGTATTTGCTTGGCGCTTACACAGGGCATGTGCGGTTGCCATGGGCCCTGCTCATATGACCGGGATGCTGGTTTATACACTTCCTGCTTTGGCTGACTTATATAGAGGGGATGTTCACAGAGTGTGGTAACGGCCCGACTGACTTCAGCAAGGTATTTAAAGCCCCCTGGATCACTGTGTGTCACTTCCCCTGACGAAGCCGTACAGGTTACAGCGATACGCGTGGGGTAATGGTCCTGGGTATGGCATCCGTGTATGTGTATTTTCATTGTGGCTATTGATCGTTTTTATGGCAGTTTTTGATACTATGTGTTTTGGCACCACTGATATGTGGAGGGTTTAACTTTCTCCCTCCTGTCTTGCTATCTGGGCTTATTAGGGTCCTGGTATGAAAATTATATAACATGGATTTTTGTGTGTGGTTGCTCTAATTCATCTATGGGCTGGGCTTTGTCTAGGGTTATATAGTCCTCATGAGCCTAGGAACAGGGAGGGATACTGCTATAGTGCCACAGTGTTGCTGGATCATATGCTCACATTATATGTGGTTATATGTATGATATTTATGTGTTGATATGTATTATGGGTACTATGGATGCCATAGTTTTGTGATTTTATCATGTTTTTATTGTGTATAACTCTTTTGTATCAATAAAAATTACTTATTTCAGTCTTATTTATAATTGGTGCAGTGTGCGCTTTTTTGCAGTGGTGCTTTCTCTCCCTTTTTTTTTTTTTAATTGTATGACAGTGGCGCTCCCGCTCCTCGGCGGCTGTCCCTGTTGTCTCTATAAGACCCTAAATAAAGATAGAAAAAGATTGAGGACAAGTACTCAAGAATTTACTAAGAGAGATCTTACATCAGTGGGCTGACAGCCTAATCAGCCCCCCCATTTTTTAATGCGTATTGGAGGTCGTTAAGGGGTTAAACAGCATACCCGAGACTTTATAAAAGTAAACAAAAAAGTGCCTAAACTCTAACAGGCAGGTAGCTACCTGGCTATTGTGCCCACCACGTTTCTTTGCCACAGAGCAGTCACAGATCACTCCTGCTGGGGATTCAGCTGCGTCTGAGCAGCCGCTTTTTTTCTCCCCTGCTCTGTCGACGGGGCTGTCAAGCAGTCATGCCCCATCAGCAGAGTGGGCAAAGATGCTGTTGCTCTGTCAACATGAAGTCAGCAGAGGCAGCCGAATCGCCGGCAGGAGTTGTATGTGACCACGCTGTGCCAGCGAAGAACGGCACTGAGCACAATTATAAGGCAGCTATGAACTTACCTCTCTATTATTGTTTAGGCACATTTTTTTATTTTATCATGTCCCGGATATACTGTTTAATACAGCTTTCTTAATAACTAATAAAGACTTAGAGGGGTTATCCAGTAAAACTAATCACATCCAGATTAATACCATGTGCAAAATTATCCAACATTGTAATATATTGGTATAAGAAATTTGGCATGCTATGTGACCTATGTCATATAGTAATATATGCAAATTGCCTCTTCAGAGAAGAAGAGGACTTGAACTCTATAGCGCCACCTGTTGGTAGTAGCGATCCTACAAGTCACAATCAACCCTTTAACGAGTCTTGTAATATGGCTTAGGATAAAAGCCAAATCAGAATCTCAATTTGCAGACACGGTGTTTCAGGCTATTGGCCCTCATCAGTGCAAAGTATGAGAACTGAATTGGCTAGTATATATAGTGTATATATATATATATATAGTATATATAGTAATATGTTTCATATAGTAATATATAGCTCATTTTTATCTCCAGCTGATTTTTTTTCTGTTTCTTTGGGATACGACCTGTATGCAAGTAGCGTTCTCCGGTTGATAATGCTCAGTGGATTTTTTTTCCTAACTGCAACACTCATGAATACACACAGTGCTGCGTATCTGGAGCTGCCCTTTTCCTGCAAGGGATGTTGTCATCAGATGGGGTAAAGATTTCTTCATGGTACAGCAGAGCTTATACCAGGAATCAGCAGTGCATGTGTGCTGTGCTGCAGGATGAAACAGTGTATACTGGGGCTAAAGGTGTAATATACTGCAGAAGGGAGCTGTGTATACAGGGGCTAAACGTTTGATATACCGCAGGTGTGAGCTGTGTTTACAAGGATTAATGGTGTGATATACTGAAAATGAAAGCTCTGTTTACAGGGGCTAAAATTTGTGAAATACTGCAGTAGAGAGCTGTGTGCGCATAGGCTAAAACTATGTGGAACACAGCAGTAGAGAGTAGTTCACACAGTGTATACATTGGCAAAAGGAATGATGTAATGCAAGATAGAGATCTAAACAGGGGCTAAAGGCGTAATATACTGCAATTGAAAGCTGTGCATAGTGGAAAATACAGTATGTTATATTGTTGGACTGAGCTGCTGGAAGAAGCCGTTTTGAAACTGAAAAACAATCAGTAGGTAATGAAGATATGAGAGGAAATGCAAGACTGGTTAAACAGATAAATAAATGCTTATAAGCATTAGTACACATTTTAATGTCATAGCCTATGTAAGTTGAATCTATAAGCTGTCATTTTTAGCAAAATATTTCTTGACCAGAAACCCCCTTTAAAGAGGACCTTTTACTTGTTAAAAAATTGAGTTAAACAACTTGTAAAAAATCACTGAGCTCCTCCGATTCTGCAGCTGTTTTCCGCTTTGATCTACCTCGCTCAGTTGCAGATATTCACATTTGATGCTTTTGGAGCACAGTATGTGAACTCTCTGGATGCAATCCAACTGTACATTTCTTCAGAATCTTATCTGGGAGCATGCATTTTAACCTCTCCCTCCCAGATGCTGCTAATCACAGCTCAAGGTGTCACAATTCCACCACTCGCTGTGTCAGGCCTCTTTCACACATCAGTATTTTTGATCAGTATTTCATCAGTATTTGTATGCCAAAACCAGGAGTGTCTCCAAAACAAAGAACAGACATCAGTCTTTCAATTATATTTTTTTCTTGGTAAGTTCCATTCCTGGCTTTGACATACAAAAACTGATGCAAATTACTGACCAAATACTGATGTGTGAATGAGCCTTCATAGGGATGCTGTGAGTGACAGCTCAGCTGCCCTAAGGATAGCAAGGGCATGTGGGGCTGTCTGTGTTTTGTTTGGGTTTCCTCCACGTGTTTACCTTTACTGATAATTGCCAGGCTATTAAACTGGCTCCCAACGTGAGATCATCGCCAATTTTAGCTTCGGTTTAGTTGCGTGCTTACTCTGTGCTCTGTATTTTGATATTCTGATCTTTTGTTGCCGAACCTTGGATTTGCCTTTCGACTATCCATTTGTATAACCCATTTTGCGTTTGACCTATTCTGACTTTAGTTACAAGACCCCGGACTTTGCCCCTGACTATCTGTCTTATTCCTCTGTTTTTGACATAACTTCCTGGCTTATGACCTTATACCTCTAGACCACTCTGCCTCATTGCTAGTCCATGATTAGTTTTAGTGTCACATGTCACATGAGACTGATATACCAGTGTGAAGAAACCAGATTATATCTTAATTATCCAGATGACTGTGTTTTTGCAACTCCAAGGGGAGTTGGTTTTTCTATCTGTATATTGGCTTGTGGATTTAAGTGTTTATCTTTGTCTATTGATGTGTATTGATATGCTAATTGTGCATTGTATTATGAAACTAGTTTGTTGACTTCTAAAGTAAAGAGGCAACAGATTGTGAGGGTATACTGAAGGACACTGTGTAATTCTAAAAATAGCTTACCTGCCTGGAGTATAAAAAGATCCTGAGAAGGAGAGACCAGATCTCATCTCATCACACAGAGAGCTACCAGTCTGCACAATACTCAATGGAAGAGAGAGAGGACTGCAGCCAATTCATCATGGCACCATCACGAGGGACACGGATCTATGATTCTAAGGGAAACAACCTAAGAGTGACCTGCTCCGGTTGGAAGGACACAGATCTGATCCAGTGACCATCTCTGAACCATGGATGTGTTTGGAGAAAGCCAGGTTTTGGGACCCATTGGTCGCCTGGTTCCATGGAGATGGTCGGGTAAGCCAGGTGGTGTTTCTTGTGTCAACTGGTTTTGGACCTTGTATGGACAGTATGGACTGTCACCTCCCTACGCATGTTGTTATCTCTTCTCTGTGTGTATATCACAGGTGGAATAGCGACCCTGGGAGCTCGGACATTGTTGTTCTGTGATGTATTTCCGGTCAAGGATCACACTCCTTAGATATCTCTAGGCTTGTTTATTACATGAGACTTTTGATACATTCCTCCATTACAAGATGTCTGCTAACAACAACTAACCAACAAGTTCTTACACTCTATAGTACACACATCAAAGTAGTGAGACCCCTAAAGGCCACATCAACATATAACATATTGCTACATCCTTTCTCTTTTACCTGAAAGAACAATAAAATTAATAAACAATGTATACCATGACCAAGTTAGAGCTATAACATAGCAAGTCCAGTTAGATATAATCCTTGCTTTCTGATAATTCTGCCACCTCTAGTAACATAAGATGTGTCACTGCCTACATCTGGTAGTTCTTCTGATTCTGGTAATATGTCTTCTGATATTATCTGTCTCTGGCCAGAATCCTCACCCTGATGGTCAGCTGTCACTGTTGGTACTTGACTTGTACATGCTGCCTCGTTGTCTTGGGTGTCAGGATACTGCTCAAAAGGCCATGAAAATGAATTATCTCTTTCTTGTGATTTCCTCAGGTATCTCCGATTTCTCCTTAGTCTTCTTCCTTCCTCTGTTAGAATTTCGTAGGACCAAAGTCCTAGTTTCTGGACAACTTTTGCCTTTTGCCAGTGTTTGTCAAACGAGCTGCTTGGCTGCAGCTGAATGTTGTCACTTCTCTGGAGCTCAGGCAGGTCCTTTGCAGATTTATTGTAATAGAAAGCTTGCCTATCTTGATTTTTCTGTCATTTAGCTTTGATGTTTCCCAGCAACTTTGGCTTTAACAGATGTCTAGCAGTTGGTAAGAGTGTCTTTGTACGCCTACTCATGAGCCTCTGTGCCGGACTGCTGTCTAGGCCTTGAGTGGGTGTGTTTCTATGATCCAGTATAGACAGATATACATCAGTACCTGCTTGTTTTGCTTTCTGCATGAGTCTTTTGGCTGGTTTTACTGCTGACTCTGCTTTCCCATTACTCTGAGGATATCTGGGAGAAGAAGTCTGGTGTTCAAATTCACATTTCTTGCTAAAGGTTTTGAACTCTTCTGAAGTAAACTGCGCCGCATTGTCCGAGAAAACGACATCTGGAATGCCATACATGGCAAAATGGGCCTTGAGTTTTTTAATCACTGTTCCGGCCCTTGTGTCCTGCACCAAATCAACCTCCCAGAAGTTAGAGAAACAGTCCACTGTAATCAGGTATTCTTTGTCATTCCATGTGAACAAGTCCGTTCCTATTTTTGACCATGGCCTATGTGGAATTTCATGTGGTTGCAATGTCTCCTTTGGTTGTTTAATCACTGCAGGATGCACATATTTCACATTGTGCTATATAATTTTTAATGTGGTCATTCATACCTGGCCAATAAACAGATTCTCGCGCTCGACGTAGACATCCTTCCATGCCTAAGTGGGAAGAATGCAATGTTTTCAGTATGTCTCTTCTGAGAACTTCTGGTATAACCGCCCTGTCTCCTTTAAAGACGATTCCTTGCTGCACTGACAATTCATCTCTTATGTGGAAGAATGGTGAAACTTCCCTTGGAGCATGTTGCTTGTATTTTGGCCAGCCCTGCAAGATGACAGTCTTTAAACTCTGGAGACTTTTATCCTTCTCTGTGAAAGTCTGGATTTTCTTCAACTTTTCTTTTGACACTGCAAGATAGTTACACATATTGATGGTTTCAATGTCTTTCTCCTCATCATTTGTGATAGGAAGGTAAGCTCCGCTTAGCGTATCTGCAATCAGTAAGTCTATTCCTGGACAGTATGGGCAGTATGGGTCGCCCTCCCAGGGCTGTGGGGTACTCGATACCGGGCCGGTGTCAGGGGAATGTGTCACAGCAGCGGTGACCCGGTCCGTGGCCCTGGGCGCCCAAGTAATGGGGGATGTAGTTAATGGAATGGAATAGTTCGTGACGCCACCTGTGGTGTTCGGCAAGGGAGATTTTAAACCGACGCTGCAGACAGATCCGCTGGGACTGATGGTATGGTGCAGCAAAGATGTAATAGCTCCCCAAAGGTGAAGCTATAGTCCCAGGGCAGTGTAGATGTGGCTGGCATGGGGATGTAGCAGTGCCGGAAAGGTAGGAAGCAGACAAGACACAGCGGGGTGCAATTTCTGTACCTTTACTTGATAACTGCAGTCCAGGGTCCTGATTACAGATGGTAACGGAGCAGGCTAGCCTGGACGCATTCTCAGGGATTCTCTCTCAGCAGATGGGATGTGCAGTCTCCTTCCTAGCGCCTATTTGAATGAAGTACTCCAAGCACTGAGTTACTCTGAAGTTCCTCCTGTCAGATGTTCCCAAGACCCTTACTTGCACGGCAGACAGCTGTAGCCTCTCTCGGGGACTCCTCTTGAGTCCTGGCTCTCTATCCAAGCTGCTGTTGTGCCTCAAGTCTTCGATGAGAGTAGGGCATTTACAGCCTCCTACCCCTTTGGTATCTGTTGCAGGACCGTTAGTATCCGTAAAACCGTGGAGACCAGGCTCCAGTCCTTGCGCTCTCAAGCTGAGGGAGCTCGCCTTCCGCAGCGCAACCTGCAGCTTCTCTCTACACGTCTGCACACTTCACCCTCCGCAGACTAACTGACCACTCCTTCCTCTTGGCCCTCAGAGAGCACTCCTCCCCTTAATCCTGGTTTAGAGTTCCCCCTGCTGGCCTGGAGTGGAACTGTGTTGCATGTATGGATTGACTGCGAGAGAGACCCATCATTGCCTCCAAGCCTGGAATTACCCTCCTCTGGAGGAAGGCAAAGCCACTGTGGCGACCATACTCCTGGGGTGCCACATTCCCCCCTAGTGCAAGTCAGCACTCCTGGGATGAACAAAAACATGAAAAACATCTATAAACAGTTATACCATAATAATTTGTACAAGATTTGAAAAAAGGAAAAATGTACAAAAGCCAAGTGCTTCAAAAATGGTCCTATAATGATAAGTTCAGCATCAATGTCCATGGTCCATTCCTGGGCAAATGGTGAAATATTTACAATGAAAGTTTTTGACCACGCAAGTCCTGTGGTACAATGTCCATAAAACAAATTCCAAAGGAAACTCTTACAGATTACTTGTAGGCACAAAACGTGAAAAACAGTTACATATTTACACTTACACAATTTCAACATTTACTTTTAACTATATACGATATCTGAGGGGTGGTATCCCTTGTGTACTGCGGGTAGACCTGCGTAAGACTGGTGTAGTAGGTAATGTACTGGATACACTACTTGGGGTTCTATGTAACACAGGGATACTAGACTGACTGTGACCTCTTAGACTCACCAAGGGCATAACAGGTTCACCACTGGCAGGGCGAGGGTTCTCTGGCTCCACTGCTGGCGTGGCATCTGCTATCCGATTTTCCTGATTCTCTTGAGTCACATCTTCCTGTGCTACCAATTGGGGAAACAGCAACACTGGCACCACTATAGCATCGTTCACTTTAGTCCAACTCGCAGGGAATTCCCCAAGCACTGTGCTGACCTTCTTTTCTTCCACTATGGGCTGGATGTAATCTGGTTCTTCCTTTCTTTCTTTTAACTGGTAAGGGCATAACTTCAAATGATCTCTCGATACCGCTGCTGAGGTCTCTCCTCCTTCTTTACTAACAAGGCACACCTTAGTGTTATCAAAGTTCGAGGGCAGAATGGTATAAGGTTCAGCTTCCCATTGATCATCCAATTTGTGCAATCTTCTCTTCCTCTTCAAGACTTGCTCTCCCGGCGACAAAGGGACGGCAGGTGCCTTTTGATTGTACAGCTTTTCTGCTTCTGTCTTGCCTGGGCTAGACTCTTTTCCACACATTCTTGAACCCTCCTGTACTGTTGCTGCCTCTCCATGTCCCAATCAGCATCTGGTGACGCTACTTCCGGTGTCAGGACTCCCATGTCTAAGTCAATAGGCAGCTTACCAGGTCTTGCTCTCATTAGATAGGCTGGGGTACAGTTGGTAGAGTTCACTGGAAAATGGTTGTAGAGGACTACCAGATCGGGCAACTTCTCTGACCACAGATTTCTTTCCTCCAAGGGCAAAGTCTTCAGGAGGTCCATCACCACCTGGTTCATCTTCTCGCACATGCCATTGGTCTGTGGGTGATACGACGTTGTCCAGATCTTCTTACAACCAAACAGGTTACAGAATTCGTGGAACACTTCTGCCTCGAAAGCTGGACCTTGATCCGTAAGCACTCTTTCAGGATACCCATGTGGTGTACAGAAGTGCTGTTGGAAGGCTCTGGCTGCTGTCCTGGCTGTCTGATCTTTGACAGGCACAACTACCAGGAATCTTGAGTAGTGGTCCACAATGGTAAGAGCATAGATGTAGCCTGACCGGCTTGGAACCAGCTTCACATGGTCCAGGGCTACGAACTCAAGGGGCTGTTTGGTGATGATTGGCTGTAGAGGAGCTCTCTGGCTGTCTCGATCCTTTCTGCGCAGGTTACATTGTCCACACTCCCGGCAGCACCTCTTAATGGCTTTTCTCATACCAGACCAGGAAAACCTCTCTCGGAGCAATGTTTCCAACTTCTTCCATCCGAAGTGCCCAGCTCCATTGTGGTATGCTTCCAGGACCATTGATGACTCTCTCTTTGGGACTATCATCTGCCAGACCAGCTCATGAGTGCGGGCATTGACACTCCACCGATACAACTTCCTGTTATGAATGGGTCACCGAGGAGAAAAAAAAGCAACACCCGCTAAGTCTCAGAAAACCAGAGAGGTTGGTAACTATGCAGATTGCAGATCCCTGATCTTAACACACAACTAGCAGCAGTCGTGGAGCGTGCCTACGATGGTCCTGGACGCCTCGTCACAACCGGAGAGCTAAATAAGCCTAAAGTAAGTAAAGAGGAAAACTAACTCCCCCAGAGCAGATCCCAAAGGAAAGACAGCCTCCCACATGTATTGACGGTGAAGCAAGATGAAAACACAAACAAAGGCAGAAAAATAGGCTGAGCAAATGATGGGGCCAAACTAACTTGAAAGGACAGGAAAGGAAAGATACTGTCTGCAATCTGCCAAAAAACCCTACCCAAAATAATGTCCAACACTTCTGATAACAAAATTAACCCTGAAGTCACTAGACTTCTCCCACTATATCAGCACTCTGAAATATTCTGAGACAGAGCAAAAAGAGGCCAATCTAATAAAGGACAAAAAGGCAAAGTGGCAAATACAGATAAGTAAGAGTGGAAGTTCAGCACAGCCCAGCCGGGCTGGCTGACCACAAAAAAACTGAGTTGACCAACAAGAGCAAGTGTGAACATTAGCAAAAACAAACTTAACTTGAGAAGACTGGAGAAGAGCTGAAGAACTACTGGCTCAACAAACCTCTTCAACAGAGATTTGTGAAATATGTTATGGATTTTGAACGCAACTGTAAGAGCCAATCGAAAAGAAACAGGATTAAGAATCTCCAAATTCTTATAAGGTCCAATAAATCTTGGCTTAAATTTTGGAGATGCAATTTTCATAGGAATATTCTTAGACGACAACCAAACCATATCACCCACTTTAAACCGGGGACCAATGGTCCTATGCCGGTTGGAAAAACGCTGGGCCTTTTCCTGAGAGAGTGACAACTTATCCACCACTTGGTCCCATATCTGCTGCATTCTCACAACCACAGTGTCCACACCTGGGCAGGACGAAGATTCCACTTGTCCTGAAGAGAATCGAGGATGAAACCCAAAATTACAGAAAAAGGGTGACATCAAAGTGACAGAACTAGCTCTATTGTTTAGCGTAAATTCGGCCAAGGGCAAAAATGAGACCCAATCATCTTGATCAGCAGATATAAAACATCTTAAATAAGACTCCAGGGTCTGGTTTGTTCTCTCAGTCTGCCCATTGGTCTGGGGATGAAACGCGGAGGAGAAGGATAACTGAATTCCCAGATTGGAACAAAAGGCTTTCCAAAATCTGGAAACAAACTGGACCCCTCTATCGGACACAATGTTCTCAGGAATCCCGTGTAACCGAACCACCTGTTGTAAAAACAAGGGCACCTACTCAGCGGAAGATGGCAACTTTGGGAGTGGTACAAGATGGACCATCTTCGAAAATCTATCACAAATCACCCAGATAACAGTCATTCTCTGAGAGACAGGAAGATCAAAAATAAAATCCATTGAGATATGGGTCCATGGCCTCTTGGGCACCGGGAGGGGCATCAGCAACCCACTAGAACGAGAACGGGGTTTAGACCGAGAACAAGTCCCACAGGGCTGTACAAAATTCCTGACATCACGAGATAAGGCAGGCCACCAAAACGACCGACTCACCAAATCTCTAGTACCAAAAATACCTGGATGACCAGCCAATGCGGAGCAATGGACTTCAGACATCACTCTCTTTCTCCACTGGTCAGGAACATATAATCTTCCCATAGGGCAACGCTCAGGTTTATCCTCCTGAAATTCCTCCAGGGTGCGTCTCAAATCGGGCGAAATGGCAGAAAGAACTACCCCCTCACCTAGGATGGTAGTAGGCTCGGTCACACTAAGAGAATTGGCAAAGAAACTCCTAGAAAGGGCGTCTGCCTTAACATTCTTAGTGCCCGGAAGAAAAGAGACCACAAAATTAAAATGCGTGAAAAACAAGGCCCATCTAGCCTGTCTAGGATTCAAGCGTTTAGCCGACTCCAGATAAATCAGATTCTTGTGATCGGTGAGGACCACAAATTGATGTCTAGCTCCCTCCAACCAATGTCTCCACTCCTCAAATGCCCATTTCATGGCCAACAATTCCCGATTCCCCATGTCATAGTTGCGTTCAGATGGGGAGAACTTTCGAGAAAAGAAGGCACAGGGATTCATCTTGGAAGTCACAGGGTCTTTTTGGGACAAAACAGCTCCTGCACCAATCTCAGAAGCATCTACCACCACTTGAAATGGAAGTGAGACATCAGGTTGCCGTAGAACTAGAGCTGAAGTAAATCTCCGCTTAAGCTCCTGAAATGCTGAGACAGCCTCAGGAGACCAATTCAGCACATCAGCTCCCTTCTTGGTCAGATCAGTCAGTGGTTTGACAATACTTGAAAAATTACTTATAAATTTACGATAGAAATTAGCAAAACCCAAAAACTTCTGGAGAGCCTTCAAAGAAGTAGGCTGAACCCAATCATAAATGGCCTGTATCTTGGCCGGGTCCATTTCAATAGTCGATGGAGACAAGATAAATCCCAAAAATGAAATCCTCTGTGCACCAAAGAGGCATTTCGATCCCTTAACAAACAGGGAATTCTCACTCAAAATCCGGAACACAGAACGGACATGTTCCACATGGGAATCCCAATCACTAGAAAAGATCAAAATATCATCCAGATAGATGATCAAAAACTTATCTACAAAGTCTCGAAAAATATAATTCATAAAGGACTGGAAGACAGAAGGGGCATTAGAGAGCCCAAAAGGCATCACCAGGCACTCAAAATGTCCCTCCGGAGTATTAAACGCCATCTTCCATTCATCCCCGTGCTTGATGCAAATAAGATTATACGCCCCCCCTGAGGTCAAGCTTAGTAAATCAGCAGGCACTCTTAACTCTGGAGAATAAATCAGACATCAGAGGTAACGGGTACTGATATTTAACCGTCATCTTGTTAAGGGAACGATAATCAATACACGGTCTTAATGAACCATCTTTCTTGGCCACAAAAAAAAAACAGCGCCTAACGGTGACGAGGATGGTCTAATATGACCCTTCTCCAACAACTCTTTAATATAGGATCGCATAGCATCATGTTCGGGTACAGATAAGTTGAAAAGCCGACCCTTGGGAAATTTGCACCCAGGCATCAACTCAATTGCACAGTCATAACTCCTAAATCCACCAGTAGTGGTGAACATTCAGGGAAATGACATTGAGATAGTCGACACCTATAAGTACCTTGGTGTGATCCTCAATTATAAGCTTGACTGGGCCCATCACTTGGATGCAGTGTACAGGAAGGGCCACAGTAGGCTTTATCTGCTCAGAAGGCTGAGAGCCTTCGGACTAAGGGGGGCACTCCTTGCATCCTTCTTCAACTCTGTTGTGGCATCAGTCATCTTCTTTGGTGTGGCGTGCTGGGGTAATGGCATATCAACCAGGGGCAGGAATAGGCTGGACAAACTGATTAGAAGGGCCAGCTCTGTCCTGGGATGCCCCCTTGATCCAGTTCAGGAAGTAGGCGACAGGAGGATACTGGCCAAGGTGAGATACTTGGTGCAGAATGATTCCCATCCCATGCATGAGACTGTGATAAAGATGCGCAGTACTGTCAGTGACCGGCTACTTCATTCTAAATGTGAGAGGGAGCGCTATCGAAAGTCCTTCCTTCCTGCTGCAGTTAGGCTGAGAACGGAGAACGACCCAAACAGTGAACTGGTAGATCCAAAGTTGTGATAGTCCGGTTATATCCATTTTTTTCGTATATGTACCTACCTACTGTCAATGTAATGCCTTTATGCATCTGTATCTGTACTTGTTCCTGCCTTGCTGCTGTAATGCTCTGAATTTCCCCATGGTGGGACGATTAAAGGATTATCTTATCTTAGGAGGCAAAGATGCAGACTTACTCTCACTAAATACATCAGAGAAATCAGCCAGATAATCAGGAATATCATGAGACTGAGGAGAGGTGGAGAAAACAGGAGCGTCCCTAAGAACACACTGACAACCCCAACTCACCACAGACACAGATTTCCAATCCAAAACTGGGTTATGAGTTTGCAACCAGGGGAACCCCAGAACAATCGTATCATGCAAATTATGCAGCACCAAAAATTTACAATTTTCTTGGTGGTCTGGGGCAACTCGCATTATCAGCTGGGTCCAAAGCTGAGGTTTATTCTCTGCCAAAGGAGTGGCATCAATACCCCTCAAAGGAATAGGCATCTGCAGAGGCGTCATGGACAAACCACAACGTTTGGCAAAGTCCAAATCCATCAGATTCAGAGCTGCTCCTGAATCCACAAAAGCCTTAGTGGAAAACGTGGACAAGGAGCAGATCAAAGTAATTGCCAAAAGGAACTTAGGTTGTATACTGCCCACAGCAAATGTGTGTGCAAAACGTTTCTCTCGTTTAGGGCAGACAGAAATAGTATGAGAGGCGTCTCCACAGAAAAAACACAGCTTATTACGCCTTCTAAACTCCTGACGTTGCGCCCTAGACAATACCCCATCACATTGCATAGGTTCAGACATTTGTTCAGAAGGTGGCAGCACCTCTCGTGTATTTTTACGTTCACGTAAACGCTGATCAACTTGAATGGCTAATGACATAGAGTCATCCAGACCAGAGGGAACAGGAAATCCCACCATAACATCTTTTACGGTCTCTGATAAACCTTTCCGAAAGAGAGCTGCCAGTGCACTATCATTCCATGTAGTAAGGACCGCCCACTTTTAGAATTTTTGACAGTATAACTTTGCAGGATCCTGACCCTGGTTTAATGCCAACAGGGTTCTCTCAGCTTGATCAACGGCATTAGGTTCATCATACAACAACCCCAAGACTTGAAAAAATGCATCCACATTAGTCAGAATAGGATTTTCAGGTGTCAGAGAAAAAGCCCAATCCTGGGGATCGCCGCGCAACAAGGAGATGACAATTTTAACCTGCTGCACAGAGCTCTCCGATGAGTTAGGCTTCAAGGCAAGAAATAATTTACAATTATTCTTAAAATTCAGAAATTTAGACCGATCCCCAGAAAACACATCAGGAGTAGGGATCTTGGGTTCAGCAACATGTGACTGAATGGGGTAGGTAGAAATTCCCTGCACTTCAGCAGCAAGTTGCTCCACACGATCAGGCAGTTGCTTAATCTCCATTAGGAGAGAAAAAAAAATCCTCCTATGGCCCCAGAGAAAAAGAGGAAAAAACATAAAAAAAAAAATTCTGACACTTTTTTTTTTTTTAAACAATTTTTTCCTGCTCTTGAGTACCCTAGAATTTGCGGTATGGCTGGTGATTCTGTTATGAATGGGTCACTGAGGAGAAAAAAAGCAACACGCTAAGTCTCAGAAAACCAGAGAGGTTGGTAACTATGCAGATTGCAGATCCCTGATCTTAACACACAACTAGCAGCAGTCGTGGAGCGTGCCTACGATGGTCCTGGACGCCTCGTCACAACCGGAGAGCTAAATAAGTAGAGTTGAGCGAAACGGGTCGAAAAATTTCAAAAGTCGCCGACTTTTGGCAAAGTCGGGTTTCATGAAACGAAACCCGACCCTAGGATGAGGTCGGCCACGAGGTCGGCGACTTACGCGCCAAAGTCGCGTTTCAAAAGTTTGTTTTGCGCTCTTTTTCAGCCAATCAGGATCCACGGACACTGTGGGCAACGTGATGACATAGACAGGGGTCACCACCATCTTTCAGAAGGGCATGCAAGTGATTGGCTTGCTTTGGTGGACGTCACAGGGGTTATAAAAGGGCGTGCACGCCGACCGCCATCTTACTTCTGCCAATCTTAGCATAGGGAGAGGTTGCTGATTCTGTAGGGAGAGCGTTAGGCAGGGAAGAAGAAAAAAAAACTGCTTCTGCTGCTAGCGATTTTGCCTGTACAACACACCAGTCACTGTGTGTGCAGTGCAAGGGGAGGCTATATTGTGGTGGATCAACGGTGTTGGTTGTTAGGCTGCCTTCTAAGGCTTCCTGACAGCTGGATTGCTGTTTACCCACTGCTCTGCAAACTGCTTTTTTAAAAGCAATCCCAATTTTTTTTTTGTCCTGCTGAGGTACTGAGCGTGCATTTTTTCACACCATACAGCGTCAGTGGGCCTCACACAATCCAAAAGTGTCCAGTGTCCACTAGTGTCTGCAGAAATTCAAAATCTCCCTTATCCTGTAGTCACTTTTTTCACACCTGTGCCATCGAGCCTTTGACATAGCGCTCTGATATTCAGTGGGCCTCACACAATCCAAAAGTGTCCAGTGTCCACTAGTGTCTGCAGAAATTCAAAATCTCCCTTATCCTGTAGTCACTTTTTTCACACCTGTGCTATCGAGCCTGTGACATAGCGCTCTGATATTCAGTGGGCCTCACACAATCCAAAAGTGTCCAGTGTCCACTAGTGTCTGCAGAAATTCAAAATCTCCCTTATCCTGTAGTCACTTTTTTCACACCTGTGCCATCGAGCCTGTGACATAGCGCTCTGATATTCAGTGGGCCTCACACAATCCAAAAGTGTCCAGTGTCCACTAGTGTCTTCAGAAATTCAAAATCTCCCTTATCCTGTAGTCACTTTTTTCACACCTGTGCCATCGAGCCTGTGACATAGCGCTCTGATATTCAGTGGGCCTCACACAATCCAAAAGTGTCCAGTGTCCACTAGTGTCTGCAGAAATTCAAAATCTCCTTATCCTGTAGTCACTTTTTTCACACCTGTGCCATCGAGCCTGTGGCATAGCGCTCTGATATTCAGTGGGCCTCACACAATCCAAAAGTGTCCAGTGTCCACTAGTGTCTGCAAAAATTCAAAATCTCCCTTATCCTGTAATCACTTTTTTCACACCTGTGCCATCGAGCCTGTGACATAGCGCTCTGATATTCAGTGGGCCTCACACAATCCAAAAGTGTCCAGTGTCCACTAGTGTCTGCAGAAATTCAAAATCTCCCTTATCCTGTAGTCACTTTTTTCACACCTGTGCCATCGAGCCTGTGACAAAGCGCTCTGATATTCAGTCGGCCTCACACAATCCAAAAGTGTCCAGTGTCCACTAGTGTCTGCAGAAATTCAAAATCTCCCTTATCCTGTGGTCACTTTTTTCACACCTTTGCCATCGAGCCTGTGACATAGCGCTCTGATATTCAGTGGGCCTCACACAATCCAAAAGTGTCCAGTGTCCACTAGTGTCTGCAGAAATTCAAAATCTCCCTTATCCTGTAGTCACTTTTTTCACACCTGTGCCATCGAGCCTGTGACATAGCGCTCTGATATTCAGTGGGCCTCACACAATCCAAAAGTGTCCAGTGTCCACTAGTGTCTGCAGAAATTCAAAATCTCCCTTATCCTGTAGTCACTTTTTTCACACCTGTGCCATCGAGCCTGTGACATAGCGCTCTGATATTCAGTGGGCCTCACACAATCCAAAAGTGTCCAGTGTCCACTAGTGTCTGCAGAAATTCAAAATCTCCCTTATCCTGTAGTCACTTTTTTCACACCTGTGCCATCGAGCCTGTGACATAGCGCTCTGATATTCAGTGGGCCTCACACAATCCAAAAGTGTCCAGTGTCCACTAGTGTCTGCAGAAATTCAAAATCTCCCTTATCCTGTAGTCACTTTTTTCACACCGGTGCCATCGAGCCTGTGACATAGCGCTCTGATATTCAGTGGGCCTCACACAATCCAAAAGTGTCCAGTGTCCACTAGTGTCTGCAGAAATTCAAAATCTCTCTTATCCTGTAGTCACTTTTTTCACACCTGTGCCATAGAGCCTGTGACATAGCGCTCTGATATTCAGTGGGCCTCACACAATCCAAAAGTGTCCAGTGTCCACTAGTGTCTGCAGAAATTCAAAATCTCCCTTATCCTGTAGTCACTTTTTTCACACCTGTGCCATCGAGCCTGTGACATAGCGCTCTGATATTCAGTGGGCCTCACACAATCCAAAAGTGTCCAGTGTCCACTAGTGTCTGCAGAAATTCAAAATCTCCCTTATCCTGTAGTCACTTTTTTCACACCTGTGCCATCGAGCCTGTGACATAGCGCTCTGATATTCAGTGGGCCTCACACAATCCAAAAGTGTCCAGTGTCCACTAGTGTCTGCAGAAATTCAAAATCTCCCTTATCCTGTAGTCACTTTTTTCACACCTGTGCCATCGAGCCTGTGACATAGCGCTCTGATATTCAGTGGGCCTCACACAATCCAAAAGTGTCCAGTGTCCACAAGTGTCTGCTGAAATTCAAAATCTCCCCTGTCCTATAGACACCTTGTGCCTTGTTTTACATTACTATATAGTTTGTTGGATTTTGTCTACATTTCTACCAAAAATGAGGAAGGCTGGTGGAAGAGGCCGTGGAATTGGGCGGGGGTTGGCAGCTGGTAATGATGGTGTTGGTGGTGGATCTGATGGTAGTGGCAAAAGCAAAATAGGACCGAATGCAGGAGGTGTTGAGCCTGCGTCATCGTCTGGCTCCACAAGGCCTCGAAGGCTTAGTTTTCTAGGAGTTGGCAAACCGCTTTTAAAGCCAGAGCTTCAGGAAAAAGTTTTGTCTTACATTGCTGACTCAGCCTCCAGCTCTATCGCCTCCTCTTCTGAAGTTGTAAAAAATAAAAGCACTGAGTCGTCATTGGAGGCTCATGTTCATGAACCACACCTTTCCTTGTGTCCTTCACCCCAACCAAGATTGAAGGATGACGCAGGCCATACTACTGATTACTCCATGGAGCTGTTTTCACATACCATGCCTGGATTATTAAGTGAAATGGTGAATTACCCAGGCCAAGATGAATCTGACATGGAGTGCACTGATGTACAGCCGCTGATAGATGATTCTGCTGGTACATTCACTCAGAGCACTACATTGTCCTCGCAGTGTACAGAGCCAGATTCTGACCCTGATGAGACTCAGGTGCCCCTTCCCGCACACTATACCACCATACACGGTGACACAGAGGAAGGTGCACATGACATTGAAGAGGAGGTGATGGATGACCCAGTTGTTGACCCAGATTGGCATCCATTGGGGGAAGAGGGTGCTGCTTCCAATAGCTCAGATGAGGAGGAGCATCCACAGCAGACATCGACATCGCAACAGCTGTTATCTGGCAGGCCCGGAGCACTCCAAAGACAGGTTCCAAAAATCAAAAGAGTTGCTGGACAGCTTGTCCAGACGGTCAAAAGATCACAGCGTGCTAGGCCGCAAAATGTCTGCCAAAGTAGGAAGAGTGCAGTGTGGCACTTTTTTGAACAAAATCCTCATGATCAGGCCAAGGTTATCTGTAAAAAGTGCGCAAAGACCTTTAGCCGAGGGAAAAAGCTGAAAAATTTGAATACCAGTTGCATGCTTAGACATTTAACCAGCATGCACTTGCAAGCGTGGACACAACACCAAACCTCAAGTGCCACATGTGCAACTGATCACAAAGAAGGTAGTCAACAACGCTACATTGTTTCCCCCACTGTAAGCCCACCGGTTAGCACAGCAGCAAATGTTGAGGTGTCGTTGCAAGGCCACAGAAGTCAGGGAATCCCACTGTTATATCAACGAAATACTGAATCTAGGCCATCAGAAAGAACACCAACTCCATCACCATCATCAACCCTCTCTCAGTCCGCCCTGTCCACCGCTACTTCCACCATATGCAGCTCTCAAGTCCAGCTCACCCTCTCAGACACTATGAGTAGGTCAAGAAAGTACTCAGTCTCTCATCTGCCTACACTGGGTTTGAACGCCCACATTGCCAAACTAATCTCGTTTGAGATGATGCCCTATCGGTTGGTGGAAAGCGCAGCTTTCCGTGAACTCATGGCCTATGCAGTACCAGGCTATGACCTACCCAGTCGCCACTTATTCTCTCGTAAAGCCATCCCAGCCCTCCACCATCATGTAAAAGACCGCATTGTCCATGCACTCAAGCAGTCAGTGAGTGGAAAGGTGCACCTCACAACTGATGCATGGTCCAGTCGGCATGGCCAGGGCTGTTACGTGTCCATCACTGCGCACTGGGTAAATGTGGTGGATGCAGGGTCCACAGGGGACAGCAGTGGTGGGACAGTGCTGCCTAGCCCACAGTATAATAAACAGTTGGCTGTAGGCGTTCGACCCTCCTCCTCCTCCTCCTCCAGAAGCGAAAGCTCGTCTACAGAGCGCAGTCGTACGAGCACTCCATCTGCAGCTGCCACTGTTGCACACGAGGTGTCCCCCTATCGAGCAGCTAGTGGAAAGCGTCAGCAGGCTGTGTTGCAGATGATGTGTTTGGGCGACAGACACACCGCCGAGGTGCTGGCCGAGTACTTGAAGCGACAAACTGAGTCATGGCTGGGCAGTGTACATCTTGAGGCAGGCAAGGTAGTTAGTGATAACGGCCGTAATTTTGTGGCAGCCATAGCCCTTTCAAAACTCAGCCACATACCTTGCTTGGCTCACACCTTGAACCTGGTGGTGCAGTGCTTCCTCAAAAATTATCCGGAGTTAACAGCCCTGGTCCAGAAGGTGCGAAGACTGTGCGCGCACATCCGCCTGTCGCCTGTACACTCTGTTCGTTTGCAGAAGCTGCAGCGATTGCTCCACCTTCCCAACCACCGCCTCATTATCGACATTGCAACAAGGTGGAACTCCACCCTGCACATGGTGGAGCGGCTGTGCGAGCAGAGGCAGGCCATAATGCATTTGTGGGAGGATACACGGCCAGGCACTTTGAGAGCAGACATGGAGTTGACAGGTGTGCAGTGGTCGAAGCTGAAAGACCTCTGTAAAGTCCTTCAGTGTTTTGAGGAATGCACACGGCTGGTAAGCGCAGACGACGCCATCCTAAGCATGAGCATCCCACTTAAGCGTCTGCTCATGCAAACTTTGACGCACCTTAAGGAGCAGGCGTCTGCAGCCAATGTTGATGAGGAGGAAGAGAAGGAGGGAATCCTTGATGACATTCAGCCATTGTCTGCTCAGGGACCTCTCCTGGACGAGGTGGAGGAAGAAGAGGAGGAGGAGGATGATGATGGGGATGATTACTTAGGGGAGGAGGATGCATCTCGTGGGGCAAGTGAAAATGTTGGCGTGGCAAGGTCTGGTACAGGGTTTGTGCATGACTGGAGGGATGTGGATTTGCCAGAAAGTGCTCCTCCAACCAGCACTCGCAGTGCATCATTGACACTGGGAACATTGGCCCACATGTCAGATTATGCCTTGCAGATCCTAAAAAGGGACCCCCGCATTGCGAAAATGATGAATGATGACGACTACTGGTTGGCCAGCATCCTGGATCCACGCTATAAAGGCAAATTACAAAACATCATGCCACAGGAGAACCTTGACCTAATATTGGCTAATAAACAAGCAACTCTGGTAAATCGGTTGCTTGAGGCATTCCCAGCACACAGCAGCGGTGATGGTTCTCACACGAGCCGTACGGGCCGGGGGCAGCTTGGCAGAGGTGTTCATGGTGCACACAGCAGAAGTGGCGTTGGAGACAGGGGTTTCATGACAATGTTGTGGACTGATTTTTCACGGACCGCTCACACAACTGGTAATACTGTATCGATGGAAAGTGACAGGAGACAGCAGTTGTCAACTATGGTTACAAACTACTTTTCCTCCCATATCGATGTTCTCCCACACAGGTCATTCCCCTTTGACTATTGGGCCGCTAAACTGGACACCTGGCCTGAATTGGCACAATATGCCTTACAGGAGCTCGCTTGCCCAGCTGCAAGTGTGCTATCGGAAAGAGTCTTCAGTGCAGCTGGATCAATCCTGACAGAAAAAAGGACCCGTCTGTCAACCCAAAATGTGGATGATCTAACCTTCATTAAAATGAACCATGCATGGGTTTCCAAGGATTTTGTCCCACGTTCCCCTGATGACACATAGGGTGACAGAAAAATGGCTTGCTTTGGTCCACCTCTTCCTGGGACTTGACCTATTTCGCCTTTTGCATCAGCTGAATGTCCAACATCAACATATGCCACTTTCTAAAACTCCCTAACTGTGCTGCCTCCCCCCCCCCAAAGCCGGGGTCACCACCTAGCACACGACACCGTGCGAGTGCCATTGCCCTGGACAGGTGGGTAGGCCGACTCTTGGGCGCGTGCACTGGCACGGGGTCCCTCATAGTGCAATCAAGTGTCTCTGACGGTGGTGGTGCACACCCGCCGTCAGACACACCGCCGTACTATGAGGGGCCCAGCGCCAGTACCGACGCCCATGATTGGGCCCCCCTTGCTTGGGCAGGGCCCCAGCATTTGCAATCTTTACCTCTCCCTGCTCCTCCGCTGTGTAGTCTGGGCCGTCAAATCCATACTGTGCCTGACACCGTCTGAGCATGCCTCCTGATGCATAGACATATATTTTGAATGTGTACGCTATCCATACATGTTATCCGGGGATACGGTACCCTTTCTCACCTTTGTGCAATCACATGCAAGCCATACTGGGCCTAACACCGTCTGAGCCTGCCTCCTGATGTATAGACATACATTTTGAATGTGTACTCCATCCATACATGTTATCCGGGGATATGGTACCCTTTCTCACCTTTGTGCAATCACGTGCAAGCCATACTGGGCCTAACACCGTCTGAGCCTGCCTCCTGATGTATAGACATATATTTTGAATGTGTACGCTATCCATACATGTTATCTGGGGATACGGTACCCTTTCTCACCTTTGTGCAATCACGTGCAAGCCATACTGGGCCTAACACCGTCTGAGCCTGCCTCCTGATGTATAGACATATATTTTGAATGTGTACGCTATCCATACATTTTATCCTGGGATACGGTACCCTTTCTCACCTTTGTGCAATCACGTGCAAGCCATACTTGGCCTAACACCGTCTGAGCCTGCCTCCTGATGTATAGACATATATTTTGAATGTGTACGCTATCCATACATGTTATCCGGGGATACGGTACCCTTTCTCACCTTTGTGCAATCACGTGCAAGCCATATTGGGCCTAACACCGTCTGAGCCTGCCTCCTGATGTATAGACATATATTTTGAATGTGTACGCTATCCATACATGTTATCCTGGGATACGGTACCCTTTCTCACCTTTGTGCAATCACGTGCAAGCCATACTGGGCCTAATACCATCTGAGCCTGCCTCCTGATGTATAGACATATATTTTGAATGTGTACGCTATCCATACATGGTATCCTGGGATACGGTACCCTTTCTCACCTTTGTGTAATCACGTGTAATCCATACTGGGCGTGAAAACGGCTGGCGAGCTGTTAAGCAAGCTACAGCACCTGTGGTTTGCACACGTAAGTTTTTCATTTTTTCAGGAATGACGGTTAGGCCTAATTCCGGAACTGCAGTTGACCTGCACTTACTGGGAAATCATCGGTCGCGGGTAATAATTGTAATCAGTGATCCCCATCACTAACGTTGTTCAGCGGGTTGTCTGCACCTGTAAGCGACAAACGCTGGCCTTTTCAGTGTAGCGCACATGAAGGCACGGACATGTAAGGGCATGACACACCAGCTATTGGCCAATCTCATGTGCCAGAGCCTCACGTGTCCCTCTAGTAAGCCGGACTCGGACCACGGGGCATGACGGAGTCTCGTTCGTTAAAGGAATTAAGCTTGCAATGTGTGCATCTGTTCTGTAGCTGGCATGGTTGAGGTTTCCCAGGTGGAGTCGAATTTAACCGTAGGCTCCACTCCTGGTGGTGCCCTTCTGGACATTCCTTTAAGGTTCAGCTTTGCAACCATACTGCCCAGGTAAAACAAACACTTTGCCTTCATGAACGCTGTTTGGAGGGTCATGACTCGTGGGAATAACGCCGCCCAATCAGTTAACCTGCTAGAGAGATCCTTCGTTGCTCCCAAGCATGACATCACACTCCCTAGGAGGAAGGTAATGCCACTGTGGCGACCGTACTCCTGGGGGCGACACAAGTGCACTGATGCCCAGCCACTGCTCGATGAATCTGCTGGTACATTGACCCAGACCACTACATTCCCCTCGCACGCTACACGGCCTGAATCTGACCCTGATGAAACTCAGGTTACCCTTCCCATATACAGTTCCATCTTACACGGTGACAAAGAGGAAGCTGCAGATGAAAGTGCAGGTTCGGCCCACCCGCCATCAGACACACCACCGTATTATCAGGGGCCCTGTGCCAGTGCCGTCGCCAACGAGTGGGCCCCCCCTGCTTGCTCAGGATCACAGCACTTGCAAGGTTGAAATACTGTGCAGTGAGATGGAAGATGGGGACGACGAGGAGTCCAGACTAGTACAGGGATTCCCTAGCGAGGAGACTTATTTGATTGTTTTCAATGTTGGGACAGCAATTTTTGGGGAGCACTATACTCTGGAGAATGATAGATGGGGCCCACCATACACTGGAACATTCCAAAGGTGGACATCAGACACTGGAGCAGCATTTACAGGGCCCATTATACACTAGAGCATTAGAAATGGGGCCCATTATGTTTGAAGCATTATTTGGGCCCATAAGACAGTGGAGCTTCATCCATGGTGACCAACATATACTGTAGCATTATGTGGAGCTCATCATATACTGTTTCAAACATTATATGGGACCAATGATTCTGTATGGAGAAATAGATGGGCCTCGTCATGAGATGTAAAAAGTGAAGTATTTTTCATTGTACTATACCGCTATTTCTCTGCCGTATCGGTGCATGATGAGTTGTGGTATGTGTTAAAGGGGCGCTCTTTTGCCCAGGGCACATGAAAACCTGGAACCAGCCCTACCCCCCCACAACTTTAGCCAAATAACCCCCATTTTTCAGTGCGTAACTTGTATTATGAAGTTAATTAAGGTTGACAAGCTTAAGTAAGAAGAATTGATGCTTTTGGCATTCAAATGGGCACTGTAGGTGTGTTTCCTGTCCTCCTCTCACTGCCGACTTTTATTCCCCATTGACTTACATTGGGTTTCGTGTTTCGGGACGACCCCGACTTTTCCCTATAATCGGCCGATCTTGCTCGACCCGACTTTTGGAAAAGTTGGGTTTCACGAAACGAAACTCGACCCTAAAAAAACAAAAGTCGCTCAACTCTATTGTTTATCTTATCTTTGGGAATCTAAGTTCAAATTCTCCAGCCACACGCAGAACTGATTACTGCCACACCTGTTCTCAATCAAGAAATCACGTAAATAGGCCAGCCTGATCTGCCTGACAAAGTGAAGTAGACCAAAAGATCCACAAAAGCTACACATAATGCCTCAATCCAAAGAAATTCTGGAACAAAATAATTGAGATCTGGAAAAGTTCATCAAGCTATTTCTAATGCTTAGGGACTTTAGTGAACCATTGAGAGAGCCATTATCCACAAAATAGTGAAAGTATGGAAAAGTGAACCTGCTCAGGAGTGGCCAGATGACCAAAATTACCCCAAGAACGCAGCAACACTCATCCAAGAGGTCACAAAAGATCCCAGAACAACATCTCCCACAAGAACTGCAGGCCGCACTTGCCTAAGTTAAGGTCAGTGTTCATCATGACTCCATGATAAGAAAGAGACTGGGCAGAAATGGCCTGCATGGCAGAGTTCCAAGATGAAAACTACAGCTGAGTAATATGAACATAAAGGCTTGTCTCAGTTTTGTCAGAAAACATCTTGATAATAGAGTTGAGCGACTTTTGGTTTTTTAGGGTCGCGTTTCGTTTCGTGAAACCCGACTTTTCCAAAAGTCGGGTCGAGCAAGATCGTCCGATTATAGGGAAAAGTCGGGGTCGTCCCGAAACACGAAACCCAATGTAAGTCAATGGGGAATAAAAGTCGGCAGTGAGAGGAGGACAGGAAACAAACCAACAGTGCCCATTTGAATGCCAAAAGCATCAATTCTTCTTACTTAAGCTTGTCAACCTTAATTAACTTCATAATACAAGTAACGCACTGAAAAATGGGGGTTATTTGGCTACAGTTGTGGGGGGGAGGGCTGGCTCCAGGTTTTCATGTGCCCTGGGCGAAAGAGCGCCCCTTTGACACATACCACAACTCATCATGCTCCGATACAGCAGAGAAATAGCGGTATAGTACAATGAAAAATACTTCACTTTTTACAGCTCATGACAAGGCCCATCTATTTCTCCATACAGAATCATTGGTCCCATATAATGTTTGAAACAGTATATGATGAGCTCCACATAATGCTACAGTATATGTTGGTCCCCATGGATGAAGCTCCACTGTCTTATGGGCCCAAATAATGCTCCAAACATAATGGGCCCCATTTCTAATGCTCTAGTGTATAATGGGCCCTGTAAATGCTGCTCCAGTGTCTGATGTTCACCTTTGGAATGTTTCAGTGTATGGTGGGCCCCATCTATCATTCTCCAGAGTATAGTGCTCCCCAAAAATTGCTGTCCCAACATTGAAAACAATGAAATAAGTCTCCTCGCTAGGGAATCCCTGTACTAGTCTGGACTCCTCGTCGTTCCCATCTTCCATCTCACTGCACAGTATTTCAACCTTGCAAGTGCTGTGATCCTGAGCAAGCAGGGGGGGCCCACTCGTTGGCGATGGCACTGGCACAGGGCCCCTGATAGTACGGTGGTGTGTCTGATGGCTGGTGGGCCGAACCTGCACTTTCATCTGCAGCTTCCTCTTTGTCACCGTGTAAGATGGAACTGTATATGGGAAGGGTAACCTGAGTTTCATCAGGGTCAGATTCAGGCCGTGTAGCGTGCGAGGGGAATGTAGTGGTCTGGGTCAATGTACCAGCAGATTCATCGAGCAGTGGCTGGGCATCAGTGCACTTGTGTCGCCCCCAGGAGTACGGTCGCCACAGTGGCATTACCTTCCTCCTAGGGAGTGTGATGTCATGCTTGGGAGCAACGAAGGATCTCTCTAGCAGGTTAACTGATTGGGCGGCGTTATTCCCATGAGTCATGACCCTCCAAACAGCGTTCATGAAGGCAAAGTGTTTGTTTTAAGTGGGCAGTATGGTTGCAAAGCTGAACCTTAAAGGAATGTCCAGAAGGGCACCACCAGGAGTGGAGCCTACTGTTTAATTCGACTCCACCTGGGAAACATCAACCATGCAAGCTACAGAACAGATGCACACATTGCAAGCTTAATTCCGTTAACGAACGAGACTCCGTCATGCCCTGCGGTCCTAGTCCGGCTTACTAGAGGGACACGTGAGGCTCTGGCACATGAGATTGGCCAATAACTGGTGTGTCATGCCCTTACATGTCCGTGGCTGCATGTGCGCTACACTGAAAAGGCCAGCGTTTGTCGCTTACAGGTGCAGACAACCCGCTGAACAACATTAGTGATGGGGATCTGTGATTACAATTATTACCCGCGAACGATGATTTCCCAGTAAGTGCAGGTCAACCGCAGTTCCGGAATTAGGCCTAATGGTCATTCCTGAAAAAATGAAAAACTTACGTGTGCAAACCACAGGTGCTGTAGCTTGCTTAACAGCTCGCCAGCCGTTCTCAGGCCCAGTATGGATTACACGTGATTGCACAAAGGTGAGAAAGGGTACCGTATCCCCGGATAACATGTATGGATAGCGTACACATTCAAAATATATGTCTATACATCAGGAGGCAGGTTCAGACGGTGTTAGGCCCAGTATGGATTGCACGTGATTGCACAAAGGTGAGAAAGGGTTCCGTATCCCCAGATAACATGTATGGATAGCGTACACATTCAAAATATATGTCTATACATCAGGAGGCTGGCTCAGACGGTGTTAGGCCCAGTATGGATTGCACGTGATTGCACAAAGGTGAGAAAGGGTTCCGTATCCCCAGATAACATGTATGGATAGCGTACACATTCAAAATATATGTCTATACAGCAGGAGGCAGGCTCAGACGGTGTCAGGCCCAGTATGGATTGCAAGTGATTGCACAAAGGTGAGAAAGGGTTCCGTATCCCCAGATAACATGTATGGATAGCGTACACATTCAAAATATATGTCTATACATCAGGAGGCAGGCTCAGACGGTGTTAGGTCCAGTATGGATTGCACGTGATTGCACAAAGGTGAGAAAGGGTACCGTATCCCCAGATAACATGTATGGATAGCGTACACATTCAAAATATATGTCTATACATCAGGAGGCAGGCTCAGACGGTGTTAGGCCCAGTATGGATTGCACGTGATTGCACAAAGGTGAGAAAGGGTACCGTATCCCCAGATAACATGTATGGATAGCGTACACATTCAAAATATATGTCTATACATCAGGAGGCAGGCTCAGACGGTGTTAGGCCCAGTATGGATTGCACGTGATTGCACAAAGGTGAGAAAGGGTACCGTATCCCCAGATAACATGTATGGATAGTGTACACATTCAAAATATATGTCTATACATCAGGAGGCAGGCTCAGACGGTGTTAGGCCCAGTATGGATTGCACGTGATTGCACAAAGGTGAGAAAGGGTTCCGTATCCCCAGATAACATGTATGGATAGCGTACACATTCAAAATTTATGTCTATACATCAGGAGGCAGGCTCAGACGGTGTCAGGCCCAGTATGGATTGCACGTGATTGCACAAAGGTGAGAAAGGGTTCCGTATCCCCAGATAACATGTATGGATAGCGTACACATTCAAAATATATGTCTATACATCAGGAGGCAGGCTCAGACGGTGTTAGGCCCAGTATGGATTGCACGTGATTGCACAAAGGTGAGAAAGGGTACCGTATCCCCAGATAACATGTATGGATAGCGTACACATTCAAAATATATGTCTATACATCAGGAGGCAGGCTCAGACGGTGTTAGGCACAGTATGGATTTGACGGCCCAGACTACACAGCGGAGGAGCAGGGAGAGGTAAAGATTGCAAATGCTGGGGCCCTGCCCAAGCAAGGGGGGCCCACTCGTGGGCGTCGGTACTGGCACTGGGCCCCTCATAGTACGGCGGTGTGTCTGACGGCGAGTGTGCACCACCACCGTCAGAGACACTTGATTGCACTATGAGGGACCCTGTGCCAGTGCCCGCGCCCAAGAGTCGGCCTACCCACCTGTCCAGGGCAACGGCACTCGCACGGTGTCGTGCGCTAGGTGGTGACCCCGGCCATGGGGGGGGGAGGCAGCACAGTTAGGGAGTTTTAGAAAGTGGCATATGTTGATGTTGGACATTCAGCTGATGCAAAAGGTGAAATAGGTCAAGTCCCAGGAAGAGGTGGACCAAAGCAAGCCATTTTTCTGTCACCCTATGTGTCATCAGGGGAAGGTGGGACAAAATCCTTGGAAACCCATGCGTGGTTCATTTTAATGAAGGTTAGATCATCCACATTTTGGGTTGACAGACGGGTCCTTTTTTCTGTCAGGATTGATCCAGCTGCACTGAAGACTCTTTCCGATAGCACACTTGCAACTGGGCAAGCGAGCTCCTGTAAGGCATATTGTGCCAATTCAGGCCAGGTGTCCAGTTTAGCGGCCCAATAGTCAAAGGGGAATGACCTGTGTGGGAGAACAGCGATATGGGAGGAAAAGTAGTTTGTAACCATAGTTGACAACTGCTGTCTCCTGTCACTTTCCATCGATGCAGTTGTGTGAGCGGTACTTGAAAAATCAGTCCACAACATTGTCATGAAACCCCTGTCTCCAACGCCACTTCTGCTGTGTGCACCACGAACACCTCTGCCAAGCTGCCCCCGGCCCGTACGGCTCGTGTGAGAACCATCACTGCTGCTGTGTGCTGGGAATGCCTCAAGCAACCGATTTACCAGAGTTGCTTGTTTATTAGCCAATATTAGGTCAAGGTTCTCCTGTGGCATGATGTTTTGTAATTTGCCTTTATAGCGTGGATCCAGGATGCTGGCCAACCAGTAGTCGTCATTAGAGTTGAGCGATACGGGTCGAAAAATTTCAAAAGTCGCCGACTTTTGGCAAAGTCGGGTTTCATGAAACGAAACCCGACCCTAGGATGAGGTCGGCCATGAGGTCGGCGACTTACGCGCCAAAGTCGCGTTTCAAAAGTTTGTTTTGCGCTCTTTTTCAGCCAATCAGGATCCACGGACACTGTGGGCAACGTGATGACATAGGCAGGGGTCACCACCATCTTTCAGAAGGGCATGCAATTGATTGGCTTGCTTTGGTGGGCGTCACAGGGGGTACAAAAGGGCGTGCACGCCGACCGCCATCTTACTTCTGCCGATCTCAGTATAGGGAGAGGTTGCTGCTGATTCTGTAGGGAGAGCGTTAGGCAGGGAAGAAGACAAAAAAACTGCTTCTGCTGCTAGCGATTTGGCCTGCACAACACACCAGTCACTGTGTGTGCAGTGCAAGGGGAGGCTATATAGTGGTGTATCAGTGGTGTTGGTTGTTGGGCTGCCTTCTAAGGCTTCCTGACATTCCTGCATTGCTGTTTACCCACTGCTCCGCAAACTGCTTTTTTAAAAGCAATCCCAATTTTTTTTTTTTTGTCCTGCTGAGAAGAAAAAAAACTGCTTCTGCTGCTAGCGATTTGGCCTGCACAACACACCAGTCACTGTGTGTGCAGTGCAAGGGGAGGCTATATTGTGGTGTATCAGTGGTGATGGTTGTTGGGCTGCCTTTTAAGGCTTCCTGACAGGCTGGCATTGCTGTTTACCCACTGCTCTGCAAACTGCTTTTTAAAAGCAATCCAATCTCCCTTATCCTCTAGTCACTTTTGTCACAGGTGTGCCATCGAGCCTGTGACATAGCGCTCAGATATCAGTGGGCCTCACACAATCCAAAAGTGTCCAGTGTCCACAAGTGTCTGCAGAAATTCAAAATCTTCCTTATCCTCTCGTCACTTTTGTCACAGCTGTGCCATCGAGCCTGTGACATAGCGCTCAGATATCAGTGGCCCTCACACAATCCAAAAGTGTCCAGTGTCCACAAGTGTCTGCAGAAATTCAAAATCTCCCTTATCCTCTAGTCACTTTTGTCACAGCTGTGCCATCGAGCCTGTCACATAACGCTCAGATATTCATTGGGCCTCACACAATCCAAAAGTGTCCAGTGTCCACAAGTGTGTGCAGAAAGTCAAAATCTCCCTTATCCTCTAGTCACTTTGGTCACAGCTGTGCCATCGAGCCTGTCACATAGCGCTCAGATATTCATTGGGCCTCACACAATCCAAAAGTGTCCAGTGTCCACAAGTGTGTGCAGAAATTCAAAATCTCCCTTATCCTCTAGTCACTTTGGTCACAGCTGTGCCATCGAGCCTGTCACATAGCGCTCAGATATTCATTGGGTCTCACACAATCCAAAAGTGTCCAGTGTCCACAAGTGTGTGCAGAAATTCAAAATCTCCCTTATCCTCTCGTCACTTTTGTCACCGCTGTGCCATCAAGCCTGTGACATAGCGCTCAGATATCAGTGGGCCTCACACAATCCAAAAGTGTCCAGTGTCCACAAGTGTGTGCAGAAATTCAAAATCTCCCTTATCCTCTCGTCACTTTTGTCACCGCTGTGCCATCAAGCCTGTGACATAGCGCTCAGATATCAGTGGGCCTCACACAATCCAAAAGTGTCCAGTGTCCACAAGTGTCTGCAGAAATTCAAAATCTCCCTTATCCTCTCGTCACTTTTGTCACAGCTGTGCCATCGAGCCTGTGACATAGCGCTCAGATATCAGTGGCCCTCACACAATCCAAAAGTGTCCAGTGTCCACAAGTGTCTGCAGAAATTCAAAATCTCCCTTATCCTCTCGTCACTTTTGTCACAGCTGTGCCATCGAGCCTGTGACATAGCGCTCAGATATCAGTGGGCCTCACACAATCCAAAAGTGTCCAGTGTCCACAAGTGTCTGCTGAAATTCAAAATCTCCCCTGTCCTATAGACACATTGTACCTTGTTTTACATTACTATATAGTTTGTTGGATTTTGTCTACATTTCTACCAAAAATGAGGAAGGCTGGTGGAAGAGGCCATGGAATTGGGTGGGGGTTGGCAGCTGGTAATGATGGTGTTGGTGGTGGATCTGATGGTAGTGGCAAGAGCAAAATAGGACCGAATGCAGGAGGTGTTGAGCATGCGTCATCGTCTGGCTACATAAGGCCTCGAACGCTTAGTTTTCTAGGAGTTGGCAAACCGCTTTTAAAGCCAGAGCATCAGGAAAAAGTTTTGTCTTACATTGCTGACTCAGCCTCCAGCTCTATCGCCTCCTCTTCTTCAGTTGTAAAAAGTAAAAGCACTGAGTCGTCATTGGAGGCTCATATTCATGAACCACACCTTTCCTTGTGTCCTTCACCCCAACCAAGACTGAAGGATGACGCAGGCCATACTACTGATTACTCCATGGAGCTGTTTTCACATACCATGCCTGGATTATCAAGTCAAATGGTGAATTACCCAGGCCAAGATGAATCTGACATGGAGTGCACTGATGCACAGCCGCTGATGGATGATTCTGCTGGTACATTCACTCAGAGCACTACATTGTCCTCGCAGTGTACAGAGCCAGATTCTGACCCTGATGAGACTCAGGTGCCCCTTCCCGCACACTATACCACCATACACGGTGACACAGAGGAAGGTGCACATGACATAGAAGAAGAGGTGATGGATGACCCAGTTGTTGACCCAGATTGGCATCCATTGGGGGAAGATGGTGCTGCTTCCAATAGCTCAGATGAGGAGCATTCACAGCAGACATCGACATCGCAACAGCTGTTATCTGGCAGGCCCGGAGCACTCCAAAGACAGGTTCCAAACATCAAAAGAGTTGCTGGACAGCTTGTCCAGAGGGTCAAAAGATCACAGTGTGCTAGGCCGCAAAATGTCTGCCAAAGTAGGAAGAGTGCAGTGTGGCACTTTTTTGACCAAAATCCTCATGATCAGGCCCAGGTTATCTGTAAGAAGTGCGCAAAGACCTTTAGCCGAGGGAAAAATCTGAAAAATTTGAATACCAGTTGCATGCTTAGACATTTAACCAGCATGCACTTGCAAGCGTGGACACAACACCAAACCTCAAGTGCCACATGTGCAACTTATCACAACGAAGGTAGTCAGCAACGCTACATTGTTTCCCCCACTGTAAGCCCACCGGTTAGCACAGCAGCAAATGTTGAGGTGTCGTTGCAAGGCCACAGCAGTCAGGGAATCCCACTGTTATATCAACAAAAGACTGATTCTAGGCCATCAGAAAGAACACCAACTCCATCACCATCATCAACCCTCTCTCAGTCCGCCCTGTCCACCGCTACTTCCACCATATGCAGCTCTCAAGTCCAGCTCACCCTCCCAGACACTATGAGTAGGTCAAGAAAGTACTCAGTCTCTCATCCGCGTACACTGGGTTTGAACGCCCACATTGCCAAACTAATCTCGTTTGAGATGATGCCCTTTCGGTTGGTGGAAAGCACAGCTTTCCGCGAACTCATGGCCTATGCAGTACCACGCTATGACCTACCCAGTCGCCACGTCTTCTCTCGCAAAGCCATCCCAGCCCTCCACCATCATGTGAAAGACCGCATTGTCCATGCACTCAAGCAGTCAGTGAGCGGAAAGGTGCACCTCACAAATGATGCATGGTCCAGTCGGCATGGCCAGGGCCGTTACGTGTCCATCACTGCGCACTGGGTTAATGTGGTGGATGCAGGGTCCACAGGGGACAGCAGTGGTGGGACAGTGCTGCCTAGCCCACGGTATAGGAAACAGTTGGCTGTAGGCGTTCGACCCTCCTCCTCCTCCTCCTCCAGAAGCGAAAGCTCGTCCACAGAGCGCAGTCGTATGAGCACTCCATCTGCAGCTGCCACTGTTGCACACGATGTGTCCCCCTATCGAGCAGCTAGTGGAAAGCGTCAGCAGGCTGTGTTGCAGATGATGTGTTTGGGCAACAGACACACCGCCGAGGTGCTGGCCGAGTACTTGAAGCGACAAACTGAGTCATGGCTGGGCAGTGTACATCTTGAGGCAGGCAAGGTAGTTAGTGATAACGGGCGTAATTTTGTGGCAGCCATAGCCCTTTCAAAACTCAGCCACATACCTTGCTTGGCTCACACCTTGAACCTGGTGGTGCAGTGCTTCCTCAAAAATTATCCGGAGTTAACAGCCCTGCTCCAGAAGGTGTGAAGACTGTGCGCGCACATCCGCCGGTCGCCTGTACACTCCGTTCGTATGCAGAAGCTGCAGCGATTGCTCCACCTTTCCAACCACCGCCTCATTATCGACATTGCAACAAGGTGGAACTCCACCCTGCACATGGTGGAGCGGCTGTGCGAGCAGAGGCAGGCCATAATGCATTTGTGGGAGGATACACGGCCAGGCACTTTGAGAGCAGACATGGAGTTGACCGGTGTGCAGTGGTCGAAGCTGAAAGACCTCTGTAAAGTCCTTCAGTGTTTTGAGGAATGCACACGGCTGGTAAGCGCAGACGACGCCATCCTAAGCATGAGCATCCCACTTATGCGTCTGCTCATGCAAACTTTGACGCACCTTAAGGAGCAGGCGTCTGCAGCCAATGTTGATGAGGAGGAAGAGGAGGAGGGAATCCTTGATGACATTCAGCCATTGTCTGCTCAGGGACCTCTCCTGGACGAGGTGGAGGAAGAAGAGGAGGAGGAGGAGGAGGATGATGGGGATGATTACTTAGGGGAGGAGGATGCATCTCGTGGGGCAAGTGAAAATGTTGGCATGGCAAGGTCTGGTACAGGGTTTGTGCGTGACTGGAGGGATGTGGATTTGCCAGAAAGTGCTCCTCCAACCAGCACTCGCAGTGCATCATTGACACCGGGAACATTGGCCCACATGTCAGATTATGCCTTGCAGATCCTAAAAAGGGACCCACGCATTGCCAAAATGATGAACGATGACGACTACTGGTTGGCCAGCATCCTGGATCCACGCTATAAAGGCAAATTACAAAACATCATGCCACAGGAGAACCTTGACCTAATATTGGCTAATAAACAAGCAACTCTGGTAAATCGGTTGCTTGAGGCATTCCCAGCACACAGCAGCGGTGATGGTTCTCACACGAGCCGTACGGGCCGGGGGCAGCTTGGCAGAGGTGTTCGTGGTGCACACAGCAGAAGGTGGCGTTGGAGACAGGGGTTTCATGACAATGTTGTGGACTGATTTTTCAAGTACCGCTCACACAACTGGTAATACTGCATCGATGGAAAGTGACAGGAGACAGCAGTTGTCAACTATGGTTACAAACTACTTTTCCTCCCATATCGCTGTTCTCCCACACAGGTCATTCCCCTTTGACTATTGGGCTGCTAAACTGGACACCTGGCCTGAATTGGCACAATATGCCTTACAGGAGCTCGCTTGCCCAGCTGCAAGTGTGCTATCGAAAAGAGTCTTCAGTGCAGCTGGATCAATCCTGACAGAAAAAAGGACCCGTCTGTCAACCCAAAATGTGGATGATCTAACCTTCATTAAAATGAACCACGCATGGGTTTCCAAGGATTTTGTCCCACCTTCCCCTGATGACACATAGGGTGACAGAAAAATGGCTTGCTTTGGTCCACCTCTTCCTGGGACTTGACCTATTTCACCTTTTGCATCAGCTGAATGTCCAACATCAACATATGCCACTTTCTAAAACTCCCTAACTGTGCTGCCTCCCCCCCCATGGCCGGGGTCACCACCTAGCGCACGACACCGTGCGAGTGCCGTTGCCCTGGACAGGTGGGTAGGCCGACTCTTGGGCGCGGGCACTGGCACAGGGTCCTTCACAGTGCAATCAAGTGTCTCTGACGGTGGTGGTGCACACCCGCCGTCAGACACACCGCCGTACTATGAGGGGTCCAGTGTCAGTACCGACGTCCACGAGTGGGCCCCCTTGCTTGGGCAGGGCCCCAGCAATTGCAATCTTTACCTCTCCCTGCTCCTCCGCTGTGTAGTCTGGGCCGTCAAATCCATACTGTGCCTGACACCGTCTGAGCCTGCCTCCTGATGTATAGACATATATTTTGAATGTGTACGCTATCCATACATGTTATCTGGGGATACGGTACCCTTTCTAACCTTTGTGCAATCACGTGCAATCCATACTGGGCCTAACACCGTCTGAGCCTGCCTCCTGATGTATAGACATATATTTTGAATGTGTACGCTATCCATACATGTTATCCGGGGAAACGGTACCCTTTCTAACCTTTGTGCAATCACGTGCAATCCATACTGGGCCTAACACCGTCTTCCTGCCTCCTGATGTATAAACATATATTTTGAATGTGTACGCTATCCATACATGTTATCTGGGGATACGGTACCCTTTCTAACCTTTGTGCAATCACGTGCAATCCATACTGGGCCTAACACCGTCTGAGCCTGCCTCCTGATGTATAGACATATATTTTGAATGTGTACGCTATCAATACATGTTATCTGGGGATACGGTACCCTTTCTAACCTTTGTGCAATCACTTGCAAGCCATACTGGGCCTTACACCGTCTGAGCCTGCCTCCTGATGTATAGACATATATTTTGAATGTGTACGCTATCCATACATGTTATCCGGGGATACGGTACCCTTTCTAACCTTTGTGCAATCACGTGCAATCCATACTGGGCCTAACACCGTCTGAGCCTGCCTCCTGATGTATAGACATATATTTTGAATGTGTACGCTATCCATACATGTTATCTGGGGATACGGTACCCTTTCTCACCTTTGTGCAATCACGTGTAATCCATACTGGGCGTGAGAACGGCTGGCGAGCTGTTAAGCAAGCTACAGCACCTGTGGTTTGCACACGTAAGTTTTTCATTTTTTCAGGAATGACGGTTAGGCCTAATTCCGGAACTGCCGTTGACCTGCACTTACTGGGAAATCATTGTTCGCGGGTAATAATTGTAATCAGTGATCCCCATCACTAACGTTGTTCAGCGGGTTATCTGCACCTGTAAGCGACAAACGCTGGCCTTTTCAGTGTAGCGCACATGCAGCCACGGACATGTAAGGGCATGACACACCAGTTATTGGCTAATCTCATGTGCCAGAGCCTCACGTGTCCCTCTAGTAAGCCGGACTCGGACCGCGGGGCATGATGGAGTCTCGTTCGTTAACGGAATTAAGCTTGCAATGTGTGCATCTGTTCTGTAGCTGGCATGGTTGAGGTTTCCCAGGTGGAGTCGAATTTAACCGTAGGCTCCACTCCTGGTGGTGCCCTTCTGGACATTCCTTTAAGGTTCAGCTTTGCAACCATACTGCCCAGGTAAAACAAACACTTTGCCTTCATGAACGCTGTTTGGAGGGTCATGACTCGTGGGAATAACGCCGCCCAATCAGTTAACCTGCTAGAGAGATCCTTCGTTGCTCCCAAGCATGACATCACACTCCCTAGGAAGAAGGTAATGCCACTGTGGCGACCGTACTCCTGGGGGCGACACAAGTGCACTGATGCCCAGCCACTGCTCGATGAATCTGCTGGTACATTGACCCAGACCACTACATTCCCCTCGCACGCTACACGACCTGAATCTGACCCTGATGAAACTCAGGTTACCCTTCCCATATACAGTTCCATCTTACACGGTGACAAAGAGGAAGCTGCAGATGAAAGTGCAGGTTCGGCCCACCCGCCATCAGACACACCACCGTACTATCAGGGGCCCTGTGCCAGTGCCGTCGCCAACGAGTGGGCCCCCCCTGCTTGCTCAGGATCAAAGCACTTGCAAAGTTGAAATACTTTGCAGTGAGATGGAAGATGGGGACGACGAGGAGTCCACACAAGTACAGGGATTCCCTAGCGAGGAGACTTATTTGATTGTTTTCAATGTTGGGACAGCAATTTTTGGGGAGCACTATACTCTGGAGAATGATAGATGGGGCCCACCATACACTGGAACATTCCAAAGGTGGACATCAGACACTGGAGCAGCATTTACAGGGCCCATTATACACTAGAGCATTAGAAATGGGGCCCATTATGTTTGGAGCATTATTTGGGCCCATAAGACAGTGGAGCTTCATCCATGGGGACCAACATATACTGTAGCATTATGTGGAGCTCATCATATACTGTTTCAAACATTATATGGGACCAATGATTTTGTATGGAGAAATAGATGGGCCTCGTCATGAGATGTAAAAAGTGAAGTATTTTTCATTGTACTATACCGCTATTTCTCTGCCATATCGGAGCATGATGAGTTGTGGTATGTGTTAAAGGGGCGCTCTTTCGCCCAGGGCACATGAAAACCTGCAGCCAGCCCTCCCCCCACAACTTTAGCCAAATAACCCCCATTTTTCAGTGCGTAACTTATATTATGAAGTTAATTAAGGTTGACAAGCTTAAGTAAGAAGAATTGATGCTTTTGGCATTCAAATGGGCACTGTAGGTGTGTTTCCTGTCCTCCTCTCACTGCCGACTTTTATTCCCCATTGACTTACATTGGGTTTCGTGTTTCGGGACGACCCCGACTTTTCCCTATAATCGGACGATCTTGCTCGACCCGACTTTTGGAAAAGTCGGGTTTCACGAAACGAAACGCGACCCTAAAAAACCAAAAGTCGCTCAACTCTAGTCGTCATCGTTCATCATTTTGGCAATGCGTGGGTCCCTTTTTAGGATCTGCAAGGCATAATCTGACATGTGGGCCAATGTTCCCGGTGTCAATGATGCACTGCGAGTGCTGGTTGGAGGAGCACTTTCTGGCAAATCCACATCCCTCCAGTCACGCACAAACCCTGTACCAGACCTTGCCACGCCAACATTTTCACTTGCCCCACGAGATGCATCCTCCTCCCCTAAGTAATCATCCCCATCATCCTCCTCCTCCTCCTCTTCTTCCTCCACCTCGTCCAGGAGAGGTCCCTGAGCAGACAATGGCTGAATGTCATCAAGGATTCCCTCCTCCTCTTCCTCCTCATCAACATTGGCTGCAGAAGCCTGCTCCTTAAGGTGCGTCAAAGTTTGCATGAGCAGACGCATAAGTGGGATGCTCATGCTTAGGATGGCGTCTGCACTTACCAGCCGTGTGCATTCCTCAAAACACTGAAGGACTTTACAGAGGTCTTTCAGCTTCGACCACTGCACACCGGTCAACTCCATGTCTGCTCTCAAAGTGCCTGGCCGTGTATCCTCCCACAAATGCATTATGGCCTGCCTCTGCTCGCACAGCCGCTCCACCATGTGCAGGGTGGAGTTCCACCTTGTTGCAATGTCGATAATGAGGCGGTGGTTGGGAAGGTGGAGCAATCGCTGCAGCTTCTGCATACGAACGGAGTGTACAGGCGACCGGCGGATGTGCGCGCACAATCTTCGCACCTTCTGGAGCAGGGCTGTTAACTCCGGATAATTTTTGAGGAAGCACTGCACCACCAGGTTCAAGGTGTGAGCCAAGCAAGGTATGTGGCTGAGTTTTGAAAGGGCTATGGCTGCCACAAAATTACGCCCGTTATCACTAACTACCTTGCCTGCCTCAAGATGTACACTGCCCAGCCATGACTCAGTTTGTCGCTTCAAGTACTCGGCCAGCACCTCGGCGGTGTGTCTGTTGCCCAAACACATCATCTGCAACACAGCCTGCTGACGCTTTCCACTAGCTGCTCGATAGGGGGACACCTCGTGTGCAACAGTGGCAGCTGCAGATGGAGTGCTCGTACGACTGCGCTCTGTGGACGAGCTTTCGCTTCTGGAGGAGGAGGAGGAGGAGGAGGGTCGAACGCCTACAGCCAACTGTTTCCTATACCATGGGCTAGGCAGCACTGTCCCACCACCGCTGTCCCCTGTGGACCCTGCATCCACCACATTAACCCAGTGCGCAGTGATGGACACGTAACGGCCCTGGCCATGCCGACTGGACCATGCATCATTTGTGAGGTGCACCTTTCCGCTCACTGACTGCTTGAGTGCATGGACAATGCGGTCTTTCACATGATGGTGGAGGGCTGGGATGGCTTTGCGAGAGAAGAAGTGGCGACTGGGTAGGTCATAGCGTGGTACTGCATAGGCCATGAGTTCGCGGAAAGCAGCGCTTTCCACCAACCGATAGGGCATCATCTCAAACGAGATTAGTTTGGCAATGTGGGCGTTCAAACCCAGTGTACGCGGATGAGAGACTGAGTACTTTCTTGACCTACTCATAGTGTCTGGGAAGGTGAGCTGGACTTGAGAGCTGCATATGGTGGAAGTAGCGGTGGACAGGGCGGACTGAGAGAGGGTTGATGATGGTGATGGAGTTGGTGTTCTTTCTGATGGCCTAGAATCAGTCTTTCGTTGATATAACAGTGGGATTCCCTGACTGCTGTGGCCTTGCAACGACACCTCAACATTTGCTGCTGTGCTAACCGGTGGGCTTACAGTGGGGGAAACAATGTAGCGTTGCTGACTACCTTCGTTGTGATCAGTTGCACATGAGGTTTGGTGTTGTGTCCACGCTTGCAAGTGCATGGTGGTTAAATGTCTAAGCATGCAACTGGTATTCAAATTTTTCAGATTTTTCCCTCGGCTAAAGGTCTTTGCTCACTTCTTACAGATAACCTTGGCCTGATCATGAGGATTTTGTTCAAAAAAGTGCCACACTGCACTCTTCCTACTTTGGCAGACATTTTGCGGCCTAGCACGCTGTGATCTTTTGACCGTCTGGACAAGCTGTCCAGCAACTCTTTTGATTTTTGGAACCTGTCTTTGGAGTGCTCCAGGCCTGCCAGATAACAGCTGTTGCGATGTCGATGTCTGCTGTGGATGCTCATCTGAGCTATTGTAAGCAGCACCCTCTTCCCCCAATGGATGCCAATCTGGGTCAACAACTGGGTCATCCATCACCTCCTCTTCAATGTCATGTGCACCTTCCTCTGTGTCACCGTGTATGGTGGTATAGTGTGCGGGAAGGGGCACCCGAGTCTCATCAGGGTCAGAATCTGGATCTGTACACTGCGAGGACAATGTAGTGCTCTGAGTGAATGTACCAGCAGAATCATCCATCAGCGGCTGTGCATCAGTGCACTCCATGTCAGATTCATCTTGGCCTGGGTAATTCACCATTTCACTTGATAATCCAGGCATGGTATGTGAAAACAGCTCAATGGAGTAATCAGTAGTATGGCCTGCGTCATCCTTCAATCTTGGTTGGGGTGAAGGACACAAGGAAAGGTGTGGTTCATGAACATGAGCCTCCAATGACGACTCAGTGCTTTTACTTTTTACAACTGAAGAAGAGGAGGCGATAGAGCTGGAGGCTGAGTCAGCAATGTAAGACAAAACTTTTTCCTGATGCTCTGGCTTTAAAAGCGGTTTGCCAACTCCTAGAAAACTAAGCCTTCGAAGCCTTATGGAGCCAGACGATGACGCAGGCTCAACACCTCCTGCATTCGGTCCTATTTTGCTCTTGCCACTACCATCAGATCCACCACCAACACCATCATTACCAGCTGCCAACCCCCGCCCAATTCCACGGCCTCTTCCACCAGCCTTCCTCATTTTTGGTAAAAATGTAGACAAAGTCCAACAAACTATATAGTAATGTAAAACAAGGTACAAGGTGTCTATAGGACAGGGGAGATTTTGAATTTCAGCAGACACTTGTGGACACTGGACACTTTTGGATTGTGTGAGGCCCAATGAATATCTGAGTGCTATGTGACAGGCTCGATGGCACAGCTGTGACCAAAGTGACTAGAGGATAAGTGAGATTTTGAATTTCAGCAGACACTTGTGGACACTGGACACTTTTGGATTATGTGAGGCCCACTGATATCTGAGCGCTATGTCACAGGCTCGATGGCACAGCTGTGACAAAAGTGACTAGAGGATAAGTGAGATTTTGAATTTCAGCAGACACTTGTGGACACTGGACACTTTTGGATTGTGTGAGGCCCAATGAATATCTGAGCGCTATGTCACAGGCTCGATGGCACAGCTGTGACCAAAGTGACTAGAGGATAAGTGAGATTTTGAATTTCAGCAGACACTGGTGGACACTGGACACTTTTGGATTGTGTGAGGCCCACTGATATCTGAGCACTATGTCACAGGCTCGATGGCACAGCTGTGACAAAAGTGACTAGAGGATAAGTGAGATTTTGAATTTCAGCAGACACTTGTGGACACTGGACACTTTTGGATTGTGTGAGGCCCAATGAATATCTGAGCGCTATGTCACAGGCTCGATGGCACAGCTGTGACCAAAGTGACTAGAGGATAAGTGAGATTTTGAATTTCAGCAGACACTTGTGGACACTGGACACTTTTGGATTGTGTGAGGCCCAATGAATATCTGAGCGCTATGTGACAGGCTCGATGGCACAGCTGTGACCAAAGTGACTAGAGGATAAGTGAGATTTTGAATTTCAGCAGACACTTGTGGACACTGGACACTTTTGGATTGTGTGAGGCCCAATGAATATCTGAGTGCTATGTGACAGGCTCGATGGCACAGCTGTGACCAAAGTGACTAGAGGATAAGTGAGATTTTGAATTTCAGCAGACACTTGTGGACACTGGACACTTTTGGATTATGTGAGGCCCACTGATATCTGAGCGCTATGTCACAGGCTCGATGGCACAGCTGTGACAAAAGTGACTAGAGGATAAGTGAGATTTTGAATTTCAGCAGACACTTGTGGACACTGGACACTTTTGGATTGTGTGAGGCCCAATGAATATCTGAGCGCTATGTCACAGGCTCGATGGCACAGCTGTGACCAAAGTGACTAGAGGATAAGTGAGATTTTGAATTTCAGCAGACACTGGTGGACACTGGACACTTTTGGATTGTGTGAGGCCCACTGATATCTGAGCACTATGTCACAGGCTCGATGGCACAGCTGTGACAAAAGTGACTAGAGGATAAGTGAGATTTTGAATTTCAGCAGACACTTGTGGACACTGGACACTTTTGGATTGTGTGAGGCCCAATGAATATCTGAGCGCTATGTCACAGGCTCGATGGCACAGCTGTGACCAAAGTGACTAGAGGATAAGTGAGATTTTGAATTTCAGCAGACACTTGTGGACACTGGACACTTTTGGATTGTGTGAGGCCCAATGAATATCTGAGCGCTATGTGACAGGCTCGATGGCACAGCTGTGACCAAAGTGACTAGAGGATAAGTGAGATTTTGAATTTCAGCAGACACTTGTGGACACTGGACACTTTTGGATTGTGTGAGGCCCAATGAATATCTGAGCGCTATGTGACAGGCTCGATGGCACAGCTGTGACCAAAGTGACTAGAGGATAAGTGAAATTTTGAATTTCAGCAGACACTTGTGGACACTGGACACTTTTGGATTGTGTGAGGCCCACTGATATCTGAGCGCTATGTCACAGGCTCGATGGCACAGCTGTGGCAAAAGTGACGAGAGGATAAGGGAGATTTTGAATTTCTGCAGACACTTGTGGACACTGGACACTTTTGGATTGTGTGAGGCCCACTGAATATCTGAGCGCTATGTCACAGGCTCGATGGCACAGCTGTGACAAAAGTGACTAGAGGATAAGGGAGATTTTGAATTTCTGCAGACACTTGTGGACACTGGACACTTTTGGATTGTGTGAGGCCCACTGATATCTGAGCGCTATGTCACAGGCTCGATGGCACAGCTGTGACAAAAGTGACGAGAGGATAAGGGAGATTTTGAATTTCTGCAGACACTTGTGGACACTGGACACTTTTGGATTGTGTGAGGCCCACTGATATCTGAGCGCTATGTCACAGGCTCGATGGCACAGCTGTGACAAAAGTGACTAGAGGATAAGGGAGATTGGATTGCTTTTAAAAAAGCAGTTTGCAGAGCAGTGGGTAAACAGCAATGCCAGCCTGTCAGGAAGCCTTAAAAGGCAGCCCAACAACCAACACCACTGATACACCACAATATAGCCTCCCCTTGCACTGCACACACAGTGACTGGTGTGTTGTGCAGGCCAAATCGCTATCAGCAGAAGCAGTTTTTTTGTCTTCTTCCCTGCCTAACGCTCTCCCTACAGAATCAGCAGCAACCTCTCCCTATACTGAGATCGGCAGAAGTAAGATGGCGGTCGGCGTGCATGCCCTTTTATACCCCCTGTGACGCCCACCAAAGCAAGCCAATCACTTGCATGCCCTTCTGAAAGATGGTGGTGACCCGTGCCTATGTCATCACGTTGCCCACAGTGTCCGTGGATCCTGATTGGCTGAAAAAGAGCGCAAAACAAACTTTTGAAACGCGACCTTGGCGCGTAAGTCGCCGACCTCGTGGCCGACCTCATCCTAGGGTCGGGTTTCGTTTTGGCGACTTTTTAAATTTTTCAACCCGTTTCGCTCATCCCTACTTGATAATCCCCAAGACATTTGGGAGAATACTCTGTGGACTGATGAAAGTTGAACTTGAAGGTGTATGTCCTATTATTACTGGTGTAGAAATAACACAGCATTTCAGAAAAGGAACATCATACCCACAGTAAAATATGGTGGTGGGAATGTGATGTTCTGGGGCTGTTTTGCTGCTTCAGGACCAGGAAGACTTGCTGTGGTAAATGGAACCATGAATTTTGCTGTCTACCAAAAAAGGAGAATGTCTGGACATCTTCTTGTAACTTCAAGCTGAAGTGCATTTGGGTTATGCAGCAGGACAATAGTCCAAAACGCATCAGAAAGTGCACCTCTGAATAGTTCAAGAAAAATAAAATTAAGAGCTTAGTCAAAGTCCTGACCCTAATCCGATTGATATGCTGTGGCATGATCTTAAAAAGGCAGTTCATTTTCATAAATCCTCCAATGTGGCTAAATAACAACAATTCTGCAAAGACGAGTGGAACAAAATTCCTCCAGAGCGTTATAAAAGACTCATTGCCAGTCATCGCAAATGCTGTATTGCAGTTGTTGCTGCTAAGAGAGGCCCAATCAGTTGTTAGGTTTAGAGGGCAATCACTTTTTCACACAGGGCCCTGTAGGTTTGGATTTCTTTTTCCCTTAATAATAAAGACCTTCATTTATAAACTGCATTTTGTGTTTACTTGTTATCTTTGTCTAATATTAAATTTGTTTGGTGTTCTGATACATTTAAGTATGACAAACATATAAAAGAATAGGGAATCAGGTAGGGGGCAATTAGTTTTTCACACAAATGTATATGACAATTTTTGAATAACCAAATATCTAGACCTATCGCAGGCCAATTTTTACTTTTTATTTCAAACAGACTAAATTTCACACAGAGCAGGATATATAGTATGTATGAGAAAAGTAATTTTTCTGATCAAAAATATTGTGTGACCTGTACCAGGCCAAGCAGTTTTTAAAAAATTAAAACACCTATAATTTTACACAGACCACATTAAACTGTGTGGATGACTAATTAAATCTAGAAAGTGTTTTCAATGCTTTTTGGGAGTGTTATATACAACTGTAATGTAACAAGAACCCTGTTAAAGTGTATGGATGTTTCATTGAATCCATTAAAAATTTTGGAAGGTTTTTTTTTTTCAGTTTTATATACCACTGTAATGTAACAAGAACCGCATTACAGTGTATGGATGAGTCACTGAATAAAAAAAAAGTTTCGGAAGGTTTTTTAGTTTTATATACCACCGAAATGTGACAAGAACTGCGCTACAGTGTATGGATGGAACATTGCATCAATAAAATATGTTTTAGTGTTTTTCAGCTTTATATATATATATGAATCATTGAATCTATAAAAAGTTTTGAATGTTTTTTTTAGTTTTATATACCACCGTAATTTAAAAATGACCATGTTCAAGCATTACATCTGAGTGCCAGACAATGTTTTTCAAGTGCCGAACACATCAGTGCATCCAGATACTCGAGTGATATCTAGAGATGAGCTGTCTGGGGAAAAGCTGCAGTCAGTACCAGCTCCCCTTCTAGACTGTCTGCTTCCTTCCTCTCCCTCCAACAGACTGTTTGATTCTAATAGCTCTCTGCTTACCACACTCTGACTCCTCCCCCTCTAACTTCCTCCACCCACACCCCCTACACTTCTCTCCCCATGCACTGAGATCTGGTGTTGGATGTTAGTGTGTGAGACCTACCAATGCCCCTTCCTTACTTGAGAGCAGTGTACTACACCTCTGAATGAAGTGCAGTACCCCATGGTGACTGAGACTGCAGGGGCACCACATACCCCACCCGTTAAACACAGCACGTCCTCGGGCTGGAACAGAGCAAAATACATGTTAAGACATACAAAATTTTGCATGAGATGCATCTCAACAAGATAACAGTTAGCTGGAACTCTTCTTCCCTTTATGGGAGGCACTCTTGCTTGAACGTTACAAATAACTAATATATCAATATAGAGTTAACTTTAACAACATTATAAGCTATCTACAGGTGTGAAAAGTAGCTTTATCAAAATATAAACTATCTGACACGCAAAATACAGCTCTCCTATCAAATAAACTTTTCCTAGCAATATGCAATAACTGAGGTAGTGCTTTTATTTTCTTAAGTGCAATAAAACATGAAACATCCTATAATATCAATAGAAAATTATCAAAATATTTAAAATAGTTCTTCTGCAATAAATAATACTACGGTATTGGCAATAAAACGTTTCCTATCATACACAACAAAGTTCAGTGGATTCTTCTTCTTCTTTAGTGCAATATGGGGGACCCATCTCAAACCCCCAAACTTATGCCTTGGGCATGCTACAAGGCATGGCTGGTCTCCTCATTGGACCAATTCTTCTGCCACTCCAGACGGTTTTTGCTCTTGGTCTTTTAAGGCAAGTTAACTTTTGTGCAAATAGCAAATGGCACTGTACTATGTTATATGTAAAACCAATAAGGAGCACTTTAATAAGTGCTAACTATGTACAATAAAATTTTTGAACACTCACTGTTTATGATCTCACTGTCCCTTTAAACTTTATTCAGAACCTAACCAGGTAAGCTTAGCAACTGTATACAGTCATTATTATGAATTACTTTATTTTACTTTACTTTTCCTGTTTCCAGGGCATCAGATGAACGCTGCACTCCCCTGGCATGAGCTGCCGGTGATATGCCTCCTGGCTAATGGTTTGAGCCTCCCCGGGGAATCCCATCAGGTCGGCGCTAGAGCGGTCCCACTGGAATGTTACCCACTTCGCGCACACCTCCTGGGACCCTTTAGCTGCATCAGGACGACTGCTGTCTCTAGCAGACCACAGGGTCTATCCCAGTCCTCGTATTCGTGTACCCGGCCGAGTGGTCGGACTGGTGGGGTATCATAGGGCCCTATGAAGGTGTCCACGGCTACTGGGGCAGGTTTGGTCGTCTTACCTTCAGCCGCTGCGTCTCCGGTGCCGGGCTTCTCCATTGGGGGTGGAGATGCTGGGTGTCCGGTCTCCTGCTGCTCCCACGCATTGTCCACGAGTGCCGCTTTCCAGTCGGACACCACGATCACGTGAGAGCTGAGAAGGCAGACGGCTCAGCTCCTCCACCTCCGCATCCAGTACATTATGGTTCATGGCTGGCAGCAGGTCGTAGTTCTCCTGTGGGCCGGGGCAGCTTCATGCTTCTTCTCCGAGCTCCGGGTGACCTTCGCTTGCCATCTTGTCTGCCAGGTTCTCTGATGCACCCTCCAGGTTTTCCTGCGCTCTCCTCCGTGGGCGGTCTCTTTTCTTCCTTCTCCCGCCACAGCACAGGAGGAGGCGGATTTCACTGACTGAGGGTGGTTTCACATTAGCGCTTTTTAAGCGCACGCACGGCCGGGGGTAGCTCCGCCCCCGAGCCGGCTCTCTGCCCGGCGTGCCCGCCCCTTGCTTGTAGCGCCGCCTCCTAGCGCACAGCGGCGCCTGCGATCGGCGCACCCTATCTTTAGCATAGGGTGCGCAGATCGTGCGCAGGCCGTGCGCTAGTTGCGCTTTGACCTGCGCTGCGCACTTTTGACGGTGCGCCGTGAGCGCCAAAATCAAACTTTTCGGATTTTGGCGCGCACGGCGCACCGTCAAAAGTGCGCAGCGCAGGTCAAAGCGCAACTAGCGCACGGCCTGCGCACGATCTGCGCACCCTATGCTAAAGATAGGGTGCGCCAATCGCAGGCGCCGCTGTGCGCTAGGAGGCGGCGCTACAAGCAAGGGGCGGGCATGCCGGGCAGAGAGCCGGCTCGGGGGCGGAGCTACCCCCGGCCGTGCGTGCGCTTAAAAAGCGCTAATGTGAAACCACCCTGATGGACATATTAACTTGACATAGAAGAACTGGTGAGGAGACCATGGCTTTCGCGCTGTTTCTCCAGTCTCCGTCCACGATGGTACGCCCCTCTCCTCCTGCCCGCCACATGGTGCTGCAATGGCTGCAATTTTACAGTTTAACAAGTTCACAATTCTTCATAATATTTCAGGCGCACGGGACCCTGTTTTATGGGTTGGTTTATCCTGTTCGTGACGCCAAGTTGCAAAACCCGCTAGGGCCGTGGAGTACTTGGTACCGGGCCGGTCAGTTCTTAAAGGGGATGTCAACACAGCAGAGACATGGTCCGTAGTCCTCGGTGAGCAATGAAAATGATGATAAGGGGAATGATTAAAGTTTATGAAAGATAGTTTGTGATGCCACCTGTGGTGTTCGGCAATTAAGGTGTTAGTCGACAATGTAGATTCAGTCCACTCGGGTAGATGTTAATGCAGCAGAGTTGGGCCAGCTCTCCACAGGAAGAGCTATTCCCCAGAGCAGATTATGGTGTAGAATGATGGTGATGATTATGGTGGTAGTGCAGGGCTGAGGTGACACAGCAATAATTCAGAGGACACAGCAAGGTGCAGTCTTCACAAGTTTACTCATAGTTTAAAAGGTACAAACCCCAGCAAGGGGTGCTGTGTCCTCAGGGACAGTGGTCCAGACAGCTCTCAGGTAGCTTAGGGTGCACGTTGCCAGGGCTCCCTTAGATGTTCCTTTCCTGGCTGTCTCACTATGCTGGCTACCGCTTCTCCTGCCCTGCATCTTCATACACAGTGTCCAGAGCCAGCAGACTCAGATCTTGTTGGGCGACGTTGGTCAGACCCCAGGATCCTATCCGTCTACCTTTTCAGCGAATATGTATGGATGTGGCTGCAGCACCTGCAACTACTGCAGCCTCCAGTTTCTTAGCCGAGTCCTTAGTTTCTCCACTAGTTCTGTGGCCGTTCCCCTTACTATGACCTGGTCCTTCCACCTGGTGAGGACAGGTGGATATGGGCCCCATGGATGGATTCTCACTATCCGTGCCCCTGAGACCTCTTCTTCCTCTCCTCTACTGGAGCCTTTCCTTCTCTCTTGCTTCACTTCCTGGTGTCTGGGGAAAAGCTGCAGTCAGTACCAGCTCCCCTTCTAGACTGTCTGCTTCCTTCCTCTCCTTCTCTCCTCCCCCTCTAACTTCCTCCACCCACACCCCCTACACAGCTCTCCCCGTTCACTGAGAGATCTGGTGTTTGATGTAAGTGTGTGAGCCCTGGCAATGCCCCTTCCTTACCTGTGAGCAGAGTTCTACAGCTTTGAATGAAGTGTAGTACCCTGTGGCGACTGAGACAGCAAGGGCGCCACACTAGCGGTGAATGTGCCGGGGAACATGGCAAGCAGTACCGCTGTTTCCCAGGTGCCAGTACGTGTTGCTGGATGTCATTCATGTGTCAGTGTGTACGTGTGGGGAATTTTTTGCAGCCAGTGCTGCTACAGGAAACACTGATGTCTGAAATAGTCCTTAGTGAACTCAATCATTTACTGAACTTTTACTGAATTTTGCAGATTTTTAGGAAAAATGCTCCAGCATTCTAACGCGAAACAGAATGGCCAACGTTCATGCTGAATTTGAGATTGGCAAACATTTTCCAAACAAGTTCACTCATCTCTAGTTATATCTGAGTATCACTGAGCACGCTCGCTCATCCCTAATGATGACCACATTCTGAGCACACTAACGTGTGTTATACTTAACACTAATAGAGATAGTACCACCCCCATTCCTATACACTTTTTTTTCATATTGACATGGCTGATGAACCAAAGGTATAATATTTTAACCCCTTCACTGCCTTTCATCATGGATTCTAAAATTGATTTTCTTCATTGTCATTAGCATCTTCACTACCTTGGAGCATCAGGGCTTTTTACATCAACCCTTTTCACTGCCATAGGCCACCACGTATCCTGATATTAACCCCTGCACAGCCAAAGAATCACAAATATATTGACTTTAACCACATTAAGATATATTTAATGCTGTTTTGCATCTCCCTGGTCCACCATCCTCCAACCTCAACCCCTACCCTACCTCACATCGAAACCATAATAATCTTATTAATATTACTTGCACTCCCTCATCTCCATCTTTTAACTGTGCCCTCTGGAATCCACGGTCTGTTTGTAACAAGCTTCCTTTCCTGCACAACTACTTTATGAACAACTCTCTTAATCTGTTGGCCCTCACTGAAACCTGGATTCAGAATTCTGACACTGTCTCTCCTGCTGCCATTTCCTATAGTAGCTTACAATTCTCGCATTCCCCGAGACCCACAAACAGACTTGGTGGTGGAGTCGGCATACTCCTGTCCCCACAATGCACTTTCCAGGTCATCACCCCAGTTCCATCACTCTCATTCCCTTCTTTTGAGGTGCACACCATCAGGCTCTTCCGTCCCCTCTCCCGCAGAGTAGTGGTCATATACCGGCCCCCAGGCTCACCCACCCTCTTCCTTGACCACTTTTCTGCCTGGCTGCCGCACTTCATGTCCTCAGAGCTACAAACTTATCCTGGGAGACTTCAACATCCCCATTAACAACCCTACTTCCACATCTGCATCTCAGCTTCTATCACTAACCACCTCTCTAGGCCTCTCGCAGCTTTCAACATCTGAGACACACAAGGATGGTAACACCCTTGATCTCATCTTTGTCTGGCTCTGTTCAATCTCCCAATTAAATAACTCACCGCTTCCACTCTCTGACCACAACATACTCTCCTTCACACTCACAAATCCTCACCCACCCCAGCTCACTCCTACCTACCACACAATCAGAAATCTACAAGCCATTAACCCTCAGACACTTTCAGACTCCCTACACTCATCACTGTCCCATATCTCCTCTTTTTCCTGTCCTGATCTGGCTGTTCATCACTACAACGACACTCTTAGAAGCACCCTTGACTTAGTAGCTCCGATCACCCTCAGAACCTCCAAGTACAGAGTAAAACAGCCCTGGCTCACATCGCAAACTTGACTTCTCCAGTGCTGCTCTAGGAGTGCTGAATGCCTATGGAGAAAAAAACCGCACACCAGAAGACTTCATCCACTTCAAATTTATGTTAAGAACCTATAATGCTGCCCTTCACTTTGCCAAACAGACCTACTTCACTACTCTGATCTCCTCACTAGCCAACAACCCTAAGAAACTTTTCAACACTTTTCACTTCCTCCTCAGGCCAAAAGCACAAGCCCCTATCACAGACATTTGTGCTGATGACCTGGCCTCCCACTTCACAGAGAAAATAGATAATATCCGTCAGGAAATCTGCTCCCAACCACCAAGTGCTGTGGCTCCCATCCCTTCCTGCATCTCCCCTGACTCACTTTCCACATTTGATCCCATCACAGAAGAAGAAGTTTCCAGACTCCTCTCTTCTTCTCTTCCGACCCCATGCACTACTGACCCCATTCCCTCACATCTCCTTCAGTCTCTCCAGTCGTCAAACTCACCTAACTGCAATCTTTAATCTCTCCCTCTCCTCGGGCATTTTTCCATCCTCCTTCAAACACGCCATCGTTACTCCATTACTAAAGAAACCCACTCTCAACCCATCCTGCACAAACAACTACAGACCAGTCTCCAATCTCCCCTTCATCTTTAAACTTTTGGCGTGCCTAGTTTACTCCCGCCTTACCCGTTACCTCTCCACTCACTCCCTTCTAGACCCTTCACAGTCCAGCTTCCGCCCCCTACATTCGACTGAAACTGCACTCAAAGTGACCAATGACCTTCTGACGGCAAAACGTAATGGTGACCACTCTCTGCTCATTCTTCTTGACCTATCTGCAGCTTTTGACACTGTTGACCACCATCTCCTACTCTCTAGGCTCCAGTCACTAGGCATTAAGGACACTACTCTCTCCTGTTTCTCTTCCTGTCTTTCTGACTGCTCCTTCAGTGTTTTGTTCTCTGGCTCCATGTCATCTCCTCTTCCTATCGCTGTCGGGGTACCTCAGGGCTCAGTCCTTGGCCCCCTTCTCTTCTCTCTCTACACGGCCCCAATTGGACAGACCATCAGCAGATTTGGCTTTCAGTACCATCTTTATGCTGGTGATGACACACAACTATACATGTCATTCCCCGACCTTACCCCCACTGTACTACAGAACGCCAGTGACTGTCTGTCCGCAGTCTCCAAAATCATGTCTGCTCTCTATCTGAAACTCAACCTCTCCAAAACTGTACTTCTTCTGCTCCCGCCGTCTACTAACCTCCCTAAATCTGACATTTACCTCTCCGTGGGTCGCACTATAATAACACCCCGGCAGCAGGCGCGCTGTCTGGGTGTTATATTTATCACCAATCTCTCCTTCACATCCCATATACAATCTCTTGCCCGCTCTTGCCGCTTACACCTAAAGAACATCTCTAGAATCCGCCCTTTTATCACCATGGAAACAACAAAACCCCTCACTGTAGCATTGATCCACTCCCGCCTGGATTACTGCAACGCTCTTTTAATTGGCCTGCCCGTTACTCGACTATCCCCTCTCCAGTCCATACTTAATGCAGCAGCCAGGGTCATCTATCTGGCTAATCGGTACTCGGACGCGTCCGCTCTTCGCCAGTCCTTATATTGGCTGCCCATTCATTATAGGATCCAATTCAAAGTACTTGTTCTCACTCACAAAGCTCTCCACAGTGCAGCACCCCCCTACATCTCCTCCCTCATTTCTGTCTATCGGCCTAACCGACCGCTGCACTCTGCAAACGACATTCGACCAACCTCTGCACTAATCCGTACCTCCCACTCCCGACTCCAAGACTTCTCCCGCGCTGCACCAATCCTCTGGAATGCTCTACCCCAAAAAATTAGGACTATCCACAATTTGAATAGTTTTAGGCGCTCCCTCAAAACTCATTTATTCAGAGCGGCCTATCACGTTCACTAATCAAAATCATTCTATGTGTAAGTGTGCATGAGTAGCCCATTCACTATCTCATTCCATCCCTCACTCCCTCAAGATGGCTGGACCATCATTGTAAATACACACCTGTACTTTGTATTTCCCCCACCTTATTGTAGATTGTAAGCTCTCGCGAGCAGGGTCGTCTTATTTTGCTTTAATTATTGTATTGTTAACGTTGTTACTTATGACTTGTGTTTTGAAACTGTTAAACTGTAAGGCGCTGCGGAATATGTTGGTGCTATATAGATAATAAATAAAGATTATTATTATTATCTCCAAATTAGGCCCAGTCCATTTCCTATCAGAGGAATATATTGGGACATTGGAGTATTTCCTAACATATACCTTTGATGGAAAGATCCTTTATTTTCCTCTGTATGACAAATCAGTCTCTAACACTATTCAACAGAGTGAAAAAGGTATACACTTTTTTTTCTTTTTATAAGGAATCAGGTAAAAACTTATGGAAATGCTAAACTCTGTCTACAATGGTGAACAACTAAAAAATAAAACAGGTGAATACACAGGATAGACGTAAAAAATAAATCGCAAATTAAAAGAAGAATTAGGTGTAAGTGAAAAACAGGCAAAAAAGTCACAAATTCAATAAAAAAGGCACACATGTAATAATTAATCAGGTCCAAAGTATACAGTATAAGCAAATATACACAATATAACATCTCATTAAAAAAAGTAGTGACTTTCTTTTATATGAGCAAAAATATTGAAAAATTTAAATTTTCCTATTCAGTCTCCTTAGGAATTAAGGAAAGATGTATATCTTTGTACCGTGTTAGCCAGTAGATAGAAAAATATTCAGGATTGAGAGTCCTCAGCAGTTGATACCTTTTAATGGCTAACTGAAAAGATGGTAACACATTGCAAGCTTTCGAGACTACTCAGGTCTCTTCATCAAGCTAGACTAACACAAAATCTGAAGTCACATATTTATGCACAATACAGCATAGAAAAAATGCAATAGATAAGACAAGTGACGTGAAGCAGAACTATCAATATGGGAGAGGGAGAAACATAAATATAAACATTGGACCAGTTCATAGATAAGGAGTCCGGATGTTTTATGGTCCTCTGATTGGGGTCTAGTTCTGTGTTGTGATGCCCCCACACGGTTTTAAAAGGAAATTCCTTAATTGATGTAAAAAGACATAAATCCATGCGACACATTCATTCCAGTGCAGTGGTGAGGGAGAAAGCAATGTTGGTAATGGGAAGGATGATGGGGTGGTGGAGGAGGAGGCAATGATGGAGGTGGTGGAATGGGCAATGATGGGGTGGTGAGGGAGAAGGCAATGATGGTTTTGGTGGAAAGGACAATGATGATAGTGGTGGGGGGAGGCAATGATGGAGGTGTTGGAATGGGCAACTATGGGGGTGGTGGGGGAGAAAGCAATCATGGTTGTGGTGGAAAGGACAATGATGGTAGAGGTGGAAAGGATAGTGGTGGTTGTGGGAGAGGAAGCAATGATGGAGGTGGTGGAATGGGCAATGATGGGGTGGTGGGGGAGAACGCAATGATGGTTGTTGTGGAAAGGACAATGATGGTAGTGGTGGAAAGGACAGTGGTGGTTGTGGGGGAGGAGGCAATGATGGAGGTGGTGGAATGGGCAATGATGAGGGTGGTGGTGGAGAATGCAATGATGGAGGTGGTGATGAGGACAATGATGGAGGTGAAGGGGGGCTGCATTATGCCCTATGAGCGGGCTGCATTATACCCTAAGAGGGGGCTACATTGTATTCTGTGGGGGGCTTCAATATATTCTGTGTGGGGCTGCATTATTCTCTCAGTGGGCTACTTAATATTCTGTGGAGGGGTTGCATCATACTATATGAGACAGGCTGCATTATACCCTATGAAGCTGCTACATTATATTCTATGGGTGGCTGCATTATACCTTATGAGGGGGTTGCATTATATTTTGTGGGGCGCTGCATTATACCCTATGAGGGGGGCTGCACTATATCCTATGAGGGGGCTGCATTATATTCAATGAGGGGGGCTCCATTATATTCCATGAGGGGGGCCTGCATTATATCCCATGAGGGGGGCTGCATTATATTCCATGAGGGAAGCCACATTATATTCAAAATGAGAATGAGGGGGGCTACTTTATATTGTATGAGGGGGCTACATTATATTCTATGAGGGGGGGCTACATTATATTCTATGAAGGGGCTACCCCAACCTCTGCTACATAATTAAGATGTGTACTACCTTATATTATACCCTGATATTAGCGTGTTTTACAACACAATTGGTGGTCTTTTATTTATTTCTATGTAACTACATAGTGGTCCCCAAGAATGATTTTCTCTGGTGGACCCAAGGTGCTCCAGTCCAACGCTGGCCAGAGGTGAGTATATACAGAAGAGGGGAGTGGCCAATACTGAACAGCTGAGACCATGAAAGCTGTAAGGCGGCAGCAGCACTCAAGCTAAACAGATTAATCCCTGCACTGCTAACAGAAACCTGCATCATTGAACCCCTTTACCCCCAAGGGTGGTTTGCATGTTAATGATCAGGCCAATTTTTACAATTCTGACCACTGTCCCTTTATAAGATAATAACTCTGGAACACTTCCATGGATCGCAATGATTCTGACAATGCTTTCTCGTGACATATTGTACTTCATGGCAGTGGTAACATTTCTTTGATATGACTTGCTTTTGTGAACAAAATGGAAATTTGGAGAAAATTTAGCAATTTTCCAACTTTGAATTTTCGTGCCCTTAAATCACAGAGATATGTCACACAAAATGCTTAAGTAACATTTCCCACATGTCTACATTACATCAGCACAATTTTGGAGCCAACTTTTTTTTGTTATAACTTAAGGGTTAAACGTTGACCAGCGATTTCTCATTTTTACAACACCATTTTATTTTTACGGACCACATCAAATTTGAAGTCACTTTGAGGGGTGTATATGATAGAAAATACCCAAAAGTGACACCATTCTAAAAACTGCACCCCTCAAGGTGCTCAAAACCACATTCAAGAAGTTTATTAACCCTTCAGGTGCTTCACAGGAATTTTTGGAATGTTTTTTAAAAAAGTGAACATTTAACTTTTTTTCATAAAAGAATTACTTCAGATCCAATTTTTTTTAATTTTATCAAGGGTATCAGGAGAAATTGGACACCAAAAGTTGTTGTGGGGGTAAACCACTGTTTGGGCACATGGCAGAGCTCAAAAGGGAAGGAGGGCCGTTTGACCTTTTTCAACGCAAAATTGGCTGGAATTAAGATCGGACACCATGTTGCATTTGGAGAGCCCCTCATGTGCCTAAACAGTGGAAACCCCCCACAGTGACACCATTTTGGAAACAAGACCCCCCAAGAAACTTATCTAGATGTCTGGTGAGAACTTTGAACCCCCAAATAAAAAATCATTTTTTATGCAAAAATGATCTTTTCGCCCATAATTTTGTATTTTCCCAAGGGTAACAGGAGAAATTGGACCCCAAAAGTTGTTGTATAATTTGTCTGAGTATGTTGATACCCCATATGTGGGGGAATACTACTTTTGAAGCACAGTGTAAAGCTCAGAAGGGAAGAGGCGCCATATTGGAGTTCAGATTTTGCTGGAAAGGTTTGAGGGTGCCATGTCACATTTTCAGAGCCCCGGAGGTGCCAGAACAACAGAAATCCCCTATATGAACTCATTTTATAAACTCTGCTCCCCAATAAATTTGTTTAGTGGTGCAGTGATTATATTGACACCACATTTGCCTCCCTCACAGAATTTTATACTGAGTGGTGAAGGGTCTATATGATAGAAAACACCCAAAAGTGACACCATGCTAAAAACTGCACCCCTGACATTACATTTCATTTTTATCATTAAAATGTTGTTTTAGCTCCAAGTTTTTAATTTTTCTAAGGGCTAATAGGAATTTTTTTTTACAACAAACTGAGGTCCATTTTTTCCTGGATGCATCAATACCCTACATGTAGTCATATCGTGAAATATTTTTCAGGCACAGTGCAAAGCTCAGAAGCCAAGGAGCACCAGATTTCACTGTTATGGTTTGCAGGTGTCATGATCTTCTGGGAGAGTCCATGAGGTGCTAGAAAAGAAGAACCCTCCATAAGTGACCCCATTTTATGAACTACACCTTTCATCTACTTCATCTAGGAGTGCAGTGATCAAATTGACATCATGGGTGTGTCACAGAATTTTATACCATTGGGCAGCAGGGCCGGTTTTAGACAAAGTGAGGCCCTAGGCAAAAGTTTAAAGTGGGGCCCGAAATGCTAACATTGTAAAATCATACATTTAGGTTACATTAAATGAGCAGGATGCGGATACAGTTGGCAGAGGGTCCTGGAGCCAGTGCTGGCACTGTGGCCCCCATATTCAGGGGCCTTATATCGGCCGACGGGTGTGCCACTATTAGCAATACACAGGAGCGGTGCTAGGGTCAGAAAAGATTGGGGGGCCCAAGCCCCAAGGCAAAGAATTGTCCCCCAACCCCCTCTTAATTTTTTTTTTAACACTGCAGATAACACAGCAGGGCTCCCAACCGTCCTGGATCCAGCGGGACAGTCCCGATTTTGATACTCCCACCTGCGGGATTGTAGTTTTCCCACACTGCAAATCAGCCACCACGCCCACCTGTCATTTCAGAAGGGACTGTGTACCGATCGCCATACAATTCCCTATATGCACAGCACACACCAGAACAGAAGCCCTCCCCGCTCACGTGACCAGTCACATGACTGTGACCTCATCCTATGTAACACCAGAGATAGCAGTGATAACTCTCTGAGAACAGATAATATACTAGATGTCACCTGCAGTCCTATGTAACACCACAGATAGTCTTACTCTGAAACGCTATGGCTATGTTCACATGCATTTTTTTCAGTATCCAAAACCTGTTTTATTGGCAGTAAAAATGTTGTGTTCAAAACACCTGTTTTTCAGCTTGTTTTCTGGTGTTCTTTACACTTTTTTCAGCTTTTTTTAAAGTGAGGATGTTTGCTTTGTCTACAGTATGTTTAAGGCCACGTTCACACGTTGAGTATTCGGTCAGTATTTCACATCAGTATGTGCAAGTCAAAACCAGGAGGGTGAGAAATCCAGAAGTGGTGACGTGTTTCTACTATACTTTTCCTCTGATTGTTCCACTGCTGTTTCTGCATTACAAATCCTGATGTGAAATCCTGATCAAATTCTGAACGTGTGAACGAGACTTAATAGTTTAATTCACCAAAACCACCTAAAAAAAATTGCAGTGAAAAATGCCGTTGCAATATCTGCAGCTTTCTTTTTTATATTCTTTCATTGCTTTCTACAGGTGAAAACACACTGAAAGATGTGACAAGCTGCAGATTTAAAAAGCGCTACAGTTCAGAAATCTCATATGTTTTGCTGACACTTTAAAAAGAAGCTTTTGGCCATGTTCATATGAAGAATTTTTGCAGCTTTTTCTTCTGCAAATAAGAAGTTTACAGCATTTTACAGCACAAGCAAAGACTGAGATTTTCAGGAATCTCCTGCACACCCTTTTATTTTCTCCTGCCTGAATTTCACAACTGCAGTGTTTTTTAAATCCACAGTGTGTAACAAGTTAGTTTTATTCACCAAAAATGCAGTGAAAAACAACGTGTACTGTTGACAAAAAACAACATGTACTGTTGACAAAATGAATACTATACAAAAAAAACAGCAAACGCTCTAAGGGTCTGTGTCCTCAATCAGTAAACTCTGGATGCTGCGTACATCCGCAGCATCCAACCCGCAGCGGCCAGATGTTACAGCATAGTGGATGGGATTTCTAGAAATTCCATGTCCACTATGCGTCCACATATGCCGGCACCTCACCCGCAGAGACAGACATGCAGCACGTCTTTCCAGACCCCAGCATGTCAATTTATCTTGCATAGATGCGAGTCTCTGTGTTCTGCCTTCAGGCACGCTGACAAGTTGTGCACTCCAGCATACAGCATAAACCACAGCTCTGTCTTCCAAAATAAGCAGACTGTTCTCTGTAGTCTAACTTGTTTATTGGTGAAGAGTACAGAACATGCGGTAAAACTGTAAGAATACAAATGACATGCATAAGTATTGGGCAGATGATCACAGCTAACACAAATACAGAAGCATTCAGTGTGATGCAACCTACATAGAAAACACAGGTGTCTAATTACATCTGATAAACTCTCTGCACACACTGCATTGTAAGAAAGATTAAGCTTACCAGATATGCTTTACCAGGATAATGAACTCAAGTTGGAGAGTTAAGATGGAGGACAGGTAAACACATGCATCCTATGATATACACAGAAGCAAAATGGCCCTTCTTTGTCCCAGAATACATTGCTTCCTTCCCACAAGCATTGCTTCAATCCCATGTGCATTGCTTCTGTTAAAGTCACAGACTGTAAATTCTACCAAAGACTCTGCTATAAATTCAGCCACCATTACATGGTGCTATAACTAACCCAGCACATAATGCAAACAGTCCTTGCCCTATTCAGAGGGCAGAACACTCCCCGCTTGGCATTAGCTAATGCCACTTCATTTTCCAGGTTTGGAGCGGTAAAGGCGTGCTTGCAGTGGTGCCAACCTTTACAAGACTTCTGACTGGTGGGTGATGTTGACTTGTAAGACTGAGCCACACAAATTAAACAAGCAATGGCATGAACAAGCAAGGTCCAGGTTGAAAACCTGTTGAAATGGTGGGATTTGAGGTGATTGTTTGAAATCACCATACTTAGAGCAGATACCTGAGGGTGGATTTCTTCATCTGCATCTGGATCTACCAGTTCAAAGGTGTCTGATTCATCACTGTAAGGCATTGAATGGCATAAGAATGCAGGGCCCGTAAACCAGGTTGTGTCCTTAAGGTGTCCAGATTCAACGGATCTAGTTGCGTGGTCCGCAGGATTGTGGTGTGTTGACACATATTGACACTGTTTAGGGCAAGTGGATCTCCTGATCCTTAGCACCCGATTGCTGACGTAAACATAAAGGCGTCGAGTTTCGTTGCAAATGTACCCAAGCACTACCTTGCAGTCTGAGTAGAACTCAACGTCTTTGATTTCCAGGTCAATTTCTGTCGAGATAAGTTCAGCCAACTCTACTGCTAGCACAGCCGCACAAACTTCCAGTCTGGGTATTGTGTGTTCCTGGACTGGAGCTAGTTTTGTCTGACTCATAACAAGCGTTACGTGGCATTTATTCCTGATGTCAGTAGTTTTCAGATATGCCACTGCTGCAATCGCTTTGGCTGAGGCATTGCAGAAGATACAGAGCCTTTGAGTCTTGAATTCTGTTGATGGCACTGAAGCGTATGGTCGCGCCTGGTAAAGATCTGACAAGGCTTCTAAAGATTTCTTTCATCTTATCCACAGGTCTCTCTTCTCCACGGGAAGCGGATCATCCCATTCAGACATCTCTTGGGTGAAGTCTCTGAACGTCATTTTACCTTGGATAGTTACAGGGGTTACAAGTCCTAGAGGATCATACAGGCTGTTTATCACGGATAGGATGAATCTACGTGTGAAAGGTTTTCCTTCTTCGTTGATCCGAAAGGTAAATGCATCTCTCTTCAAATCCCAGAGCAAACCAAGGCTCCGTTGCATGGAAAGGGAGTCCTTGTCCAAATCCAAGTCTTTTAGATCAGTTGAGTAATCTTGAGAGGGAAAAGTTGCCATCATTCTTTGGCTGTTGGAAGCAATTTTGTGCAGCCTCAAGTTGGACAAAATTAATCAACTTTTGTCCACCAATATTGCAAATGGCACTTCCCTAAGCAATATACACAAACCAATTGGGGCAGCATTTAAACTGACACCAACAGAAGAGAACCATAAATAATATCGAAAAATAAGTTTATTCAAATAGTTAAAAATCCATAACATTTGCTACTTATAATCAATACAAAACAACATACCCCAAGGGGACAGCATTTACTGTGGCTAAAAAAACCCCATAAAAGGATTATGTGTTCTTTCTAAACTATGCTGAGAAATGGATATAACATATCACAGTAAAAAAATGTTTTTGTTGTTAAGCCCAATGGCATAAATTATGCATAGACACAAATTACCATAAGCACACCCTATAGTATGTAAATACAAGGGGAAATAGGTATACCACATGAGAGTGACACCAGGGAATCCTATTGTATTATGCCAAATAGCATTTATCATAAATTACCAAAAGTGTCCCCGGAAGAAGCAAGTGGGCGAAACGCGCCAACTTTTAACCTAACTGCAGGGAGAAAGAGACAGGGGGGCTCAAGGGGTTTGCGAGAGAAACTCCAAGGCTTCAGAGCAATGCACAGCATTATTCACTGCTGTACACCCTCTGGGCAATTGATAAATGGGCTGCAGATGCAGGGGGCCCCCTTTGTAGGTGGGGGCCCCAGGCATCTGCCTGGTCTGCCTGTCCCAAACACCGGCCCTCTTGGGCAGTGTAGACAAAATAACTACATTTTTACCATCAAAATTTTGTTTTAGCCAAAGATTTTACATTTTCACACAAGAAGTGGGTAAAAATGGGACCAAAATTTTTCCCACAATTTCTACTGAACGTGGCAATACACCATATGTGGCTGTACAGTACTACTTAGCCATGCAGAGAGACTTGGGAGGAACGGACTGCTATTTGCCTATACGATTGAATGGGTCTGTGCACATGTCAGTGTGTTTCCATGGACTGTGGTTCCATGGGCAAAACAGACTGACATGTCCATATTTTAATGTTAACCCGGGCCACAAACCGTTCCACACACGTGACATGCATCAGTGCCGGTGAAGAAGCGTTACAGTAAGCGCTGTTCCCCAGCGCCGGGTGCTTAACACGACTCTCATCATTCTCCCCTGCTCTGCCGGCGATCAGCGCAAGCAGGGGAGGATGTTGAGAGTTACATTTAAGTGATGAAAGAGACAGCAAGAGCGTCTGATGGAGGTATTTATAAGCTGCCGCATGTGCTTTAAATAAATGAAAAAAATCTGAGTGGGTTCCCCTGTATTTCTATAACCAGCCAAGCAAAACTCACAGCTGGGGGCTGCAACCCTTAGGCCTCTTTCACACATCAGGTTTTCGCCGTCAGGCGCGATCCGGCGCTTTTGACAAAAACCGGATCCGGCGAAATGCAATGCCGGATCCGGTTTCCCCCCCATTGACTTGCATTAGAGCCGGATCGAGCCGGATGGCCATGCGTTTCATGCGGTTTTCGCCGGATCCGGCAATGTGTCGCGATCCGGCGTCTGGAAAAAACGGCTACTGTAACGTTTTTTGTCTCCGGCGAAAAAGCCGGACACGCCGGATCCGGCGTGTCCGGCTTTTTCACACAATGAAAGCCTATGAGCGCCGCAATGCGCCTGATCCGGCGACAGCCGGATCCGGTGGCCGGATCCGGTTTATTTGGTCTGAGCATGCTCAGTAGCTCTGCCCACAAGACATATATAAAAGCAAGACAGTGGGACCCTCAGCCACACCCAACATGCCACCCAAGCCAAGAACCAGGAGCAGGAGAAGGCAGGAGACATCTGCAGCAGCACCATCAGCACCACCACCACCCCAATTGGAGCAGCATGCTGAACAACGGGAGGGGAGTCCAGCAGCAGATGAGAGACGGTAATTATCAAATCCCCCATTCCTCCAAACTAGGGCCATGGAATATCAAGATATTCATTGGCCCTTTGTTTCTCTTTATTCAACAGCCGCCCAAGAGATGCAGCAGCAGCAATGGCAGCAGCAGGAACACCACCCACAGCCATGGAGTCTGGCCAGCAGGAAGACAGCACATCTTCTTCTGGGAGCCCTCCCTCGCATCGTCAGCGTTTGACGGTAAGTTTTTATTTCCAAAATCCATCATCTCTGTAATATATGTCTATTCATTGCCTTTTATTTCAAAACAGGAATCACAAGATGAAGAGGAGCTCCCAGAAGAAGAAGGAAGGGGTGGACAGACACCTGGAGTGGGCTCACAATTGGTAAGATTTTGGCATCAAACGCAGAAACATAACATCACACTACACACAACACATAGAAAACAATGTTCTGCAGACCACACACAGCAAACAAATGCCTACATCCAAAGACATAACATTTTTTGTTTTCTTCTCTAGTCTTCCCAATCTGGTGCTCGGCCAAGAGGTCCTCGCAGTGCCTCCCAGGGTCGTCGGCGACAGCAACGCGGCGGTCACCAGCGTGTAAGTATAAATATTTTTGCTTTGTTTTTTTGCACTTTTTATTTCATTTCTTTTGTGGAGGCTAATTATGTTATTTTTGTCTTTTTCTTTAACAGCCTTCACAGCGTGCTCCCGACTCTGACGGTGAGGATGGAGGAATCGATGTGGACCACCTCATCGATCTCATCAGAGAAAGGGAGCCGCTCTGGAATATGGCTGACCGCCGCCACGCTGACCTTATCGTTACCCGACGACTCTGGGAGGAAATCTGTTCGCTCCTTGTGGAACGCTGGGAGGAACTCGATGCTCGGGCCCAGATTAAAGAGCGTAAGTATATACAGTACCGGTTGCTTGATTTAAACCAGTGTTTCCCGAACTCCAGTCCTCGTGGTCCGCATGGATCATGTGTTCAGGATTTCTATTTACTTTGGAAATCCTGAAAACATGACCCCTGGGAACCATAAGGACTGGAGTTTGGGAAACACTGATGTTGTGTACTAACCACTTTGTCCTTTCTCGTTTCAGGGGAGAGAATTGTGAAGCGGTGGCGGTCTGTGAGGGATCGTTTCAAGAAGGATTTCAATAAAGAGATGCGGGCCCCGAGTGGATCTGGAGGAAGCAGGAGCAAGTACAAGTACGCACGAGCCCTGTCGTTCCTCCGGGATACAATGGTCACCAGAAGGTAAATATTACACACCACATGTGACAAAAAAATGTTTAGATGTAACTTTTTTTTTTCAGCCAGGGCCATACCATGTCACTATTTTAATTGTTTTTTTTTCTCTTTATTCCACAGCACGGTGAGCAGCACTCGGGAGCCTGCATGATTGGACCCTTCTGAGGCGATCCCTGAGGAGACCGGCACCGAGGGACACTTCGACCGCTCCGGTACATCTGCACCTTCCCAGCCTTCCAACACATTCGACCCATCTGTCCCATCCACCAGCACAGGAGCATCGTGGCCGCCTACTTTACATGAAGCTGCTGGTGAGGAGATCGATTTCCCTTTACCCCACCCTTCTGCCCCTGCCACCTCTAGTACACCTGCGGGTACTGGGCGGCAGCGGCAGAGGGGTCAGGAAAAGATTTATGCGCCAGAGTTCTTGCATCTGAATGCATCTTTCCAGAACTGTCTAAAAGTCTTGTCAGAGCAAATCTCCGCAGGCTTTCAGCAGATCAACTCCAGCATTCTGGAGGTAAAGACACTTCTGCAAACCATGCATTCAGAAGCAAGATCTTCACCAAACCACACCTTTTTCAGGTCTGTTGTGGAGCGCATGGAAACACTATCTCTTACCCAGCAGATGCATGTAATGCATTCATGCCACGGTGCTCTCCAGCACGTTACCTCCCAACCTCCTCCTCCCACCACAGTAGTTCCTCCACCTGCACCCCCTCCAGCCACTTTCCATCCTCCCCCTCCTATTACATCTGCACCCCCTCCAGCCACTTTCCATCCTCCCCCTCCTATTACATACCATCCACCTCCCCAGTACCAGCAACCTCCCCAGTACCAGCAACCTCCCCAGTACCAGCAACCTCCCCAGTACCAGCAACCTCCCCAGTACCAGACATCTCCCTACTTCCAGCAACCTGCCCCGTACCAAACTCCTTCCCCGTACCAAACTCCTTCCCCATACAACTTGCCATCAACATCATCTGCTCCTACAGTCCCTGCCCAACCCTCCACTCCACCTCCCACCACCTCTTCTGCCTCCCACAAGTCCACCCATTCTGTAGCTTTTTCCACACCATCACCTCTAACTGTTCCTTCCCCACCACGATCCCAATCCTCTCTCCCCACTCCCAGTGTCGAAGTGTCCCGCAGCCCCTCCAGCAGTATTTCCACCCCACACTACACAGATTTATGATGTGTTTTGTAATAAAAATGCCCAGTTGGTTTCAAACCTTTATTAAAAAAGTTTTTTTAACTTTAAAAACAGTTTACAAAAAAAAATATTTTAAATAAAAGTTAAATTATTGTTTACACTGGTTGTCTGTCATTTCTTTCTGCGGCGAAATATGTTTAAAAAAAAGGTTAAATACAGGGTATTTAAAAGGTAAAAAGGTATTCAAAACCAGGTATATAACTGTGGGTAAATTTTAGCTTTTTGCCACAGTTGTGTTCCTGGTTGTGTTCGAAGCAAAGTATTTCACCTAAAAAGTTGTGTTTATTGTTGGTGATTTCCTAACAATGTACACAACTTTTGTTAAAAGGTGAAATACTTTGCATAAAACACAACCAGGTACACACCTGTGGCCTAAAGCTAAAAATAGAGACCATGACAAGATAGCCAACTTTGGTTGGCAAAGGTATATACTGTTGGTACAGAAGGTACACAAGTTTGGTTGGGCACAAATCTTTCACACTCTGTCATCCTGCCAGTGTACTCTGCCTTGAGGTGACATAAAGTATAGTGCAAAATTGTCCCTCATTACTGAAACCGTCACAGAACTTCTAGTGGTAATGTCATGGTAATCTTGCAAGGTGGTTTCTTCAGAGGTGTCCTCAATGGAAATGGGTTCCTTGCAGATAACAAAATTGTGGAGTACCACGCAAGCTTTGATCACCTCGTCCACAGTTTCTGTCTTGAGGTTGATCGCAGTCAATAGGACCCGCCATTTGGCTGTCAGAATACCAAAGGTACATTCAACCATTCTTCTTGCTCTTGTGAGGCGGTAATTAAAAATGCGTTTTGTTCTTGTCAATCCTCTGCTAGAGTACGGTTTCAAAAGGTGTTCTGACAGCTGGAAGGCTTCATCCCCTACACAGACAAATGGCATAGGTGGACCAGATGTTTGCGGCAGCGGTCTAGGTGGTGGGAACTGGAAGGTGTTTCCATACAGTTTACGCCCCATGGCAGACAGTTTGAAAACTTGAGAGTCATTGGAGCGGCCATAGGCCCCAATATCAACAGCAATAAATTTGTATTCCGCGTCAGCGATGGCCATGAGGACAATTGAAAAATATTTCTTGTAATTGAAATATTCCGATCCCGATCCGGCTGGCTTTACAATGCGGATATGTTTCCCATCCACAGCGCCCAAGCAGTTGGAAAACTGACATATCTGTTGAAACTTTTCTGAAATTTCAATCCACCTCTCTGTTGTGGGCTCTGGTAAAAACTCTTCAGCTAAGGAGTCCCACAGTGCACGGCATGTGTACTTCACTATTCCAGATATGGTGGAAATCCCGAGTCTGTACTGGAAATGCAGTGACGAAAGGGATTCTCCAGTTGCAAGAAATCTGTGGGGAATTAAAAAACAATCAATTAGTTTTAAATCACAGCATTACATACCAAAACTCAGCTATAACACTTGGAGATACAAACTACCACCAACAAGATTGCAGTGAAAGTGTGCTCTGATGCGAGCACATCCAATAAATGTGGCTTACCTTAAAGTCACCATCAGACGCTCTGCGGGTGAAACAGAGAAGCGGCAATAGGTGTCCGCTTTTCTTATGAGGTGTGCAATGCGCTCCACCAAGTAATCAAAATTCTCCATTTTCATCCAAAAATATACAAAAAATTTATCCGGGTTTCGTCGAAGGTCCATGCAGAGTGTAGAATAGACCCCACGCGTCATTCTCTTGGCTGTGATGGGGTGGATCCACAAACGTCGTCTACGATGCCTGATGCGCTGCTGTCTCGCTCTCTCCTTCTCCAGAACGATCACCCTCAAACGATTCGCCTCCGCTGTAAAATCCGCCAAATTCTTCAAAATATTTCCAATGACAACATCCATCTTCGCCAGTAACTTGCTCTTCTCTCCAACCTGCACTTTCTCCTCTACAACCTGTCAAAGAAGGGCTGTAGGAACACGCTATAGTTTTCCAGTAGCCAATCCCGTTCGGAAGGCCACAAGGGGTGTTTTTAAAAACCGGATCCGGCGTAATCCGTCGAAAAACGGATAGAAAAACGGATGAACCGGATGAGAGGGATCCGGTTTTGTCTGTCAAGAACAAGACGGATCCGGCAGAAAACCGGATCCGTCATATCCGGTTTTACAAAACATTTGCTGGATCCGGCGTTCCGGCACGACGCCGGATTGCGCCTGATGCCGAAAACCTGATGTGTGAAAGTAGCCTTAGCTGTCAGCTTCAGCAAGGTTGGTTATCAAGAATAGAGGTGTCCCCACACTTTTTATAAAAAATTATTTATATAAATAATTTTTAAAAATGGTGTGGGGTCCCCCCATTTTTGACAACCAGCCTGGCTAAAGCTCAAAACTGAGGGCTGGTATTCTCAGGTTGGTAAGGGGGATTTGGATATTGACCCACACCCAGCCTAAAAATAGCAGCCTGCAACCGATCAGAAAAGGCACATATATTAGATGCAAAAAAATTCTGGCGCTTTGCCAGGCTCTTCCAGCTTTCCCTGCAGCGGTGGCAAGTGTAGTTCATATTTGTGGGGTTGATGTCACCTTCGCCTTGTCAGGTGACATCAAGCCCACGGATTAGTAATGGAGAAGCATCTATAACACACCTATCCATTACTAATTCTATAGTTATTTTGTAAATAAAGACACAGCCAGAATTAAGTATTTTATTAGAAATAAAACAAAATGCATTTTTATTTTTTTATTTAAAAATAACAAACACAGTTTTACTCACCTAACGCCTATTCCACCGAGACTGAAAAAAAACAAAAATCAAAACATTATATAGTAGGAGTATATGTATATCAAGAAACTTCAAGAGGTGGAAAGTCAATAATGATAAATAAGGTCCTGGCGGATGTTAACACCTAGAGGGAATCTTGTCTTGAGGACATACATCCACCAGGTTTCACGATTCATCAGTTTATGTCTCATATTGCCACCTCTAACCAAATTTTTAACTCTTTCAATTCCCACCACTCTAAAATCCTTAGTATCGGCATTATGTGTATGTATGAAGTGCTTGCTAATAGCAGAACTTTTGGATATAATTTTACTAGTGGCATCAGATAAGTGTCTGCCTACTCTAACTCTAAGAGGTCCACTAGTGCACCCCACATACTGTACGTTACATGATATACAGGTGATAAGGTATACCAGATTACAGGTATTGCAGTTTATAAAACTATCAATATCATATTTTTTATTTGTTACAGATGACATAAAGGATTTTGAGTTTACCATAAATTTACAGCAAGTGCAGACTGAATGGCCACATTTATATGATCCTTTCACTGAAAGCCAATTCTCCTCTCCACTACCCGTATCACTCAAAAATAAACTTGGGGTCAGAATATCACCAAGGGTAGGAGCTCTCTTGGCTGTGAATCTAATGGGGTCCTTCAAGACCACATTCAATGTTTTATCCTGTTGTAACATTGGTAATCTATTTTTAATAATCTGGTTTACTTTTTGTACTTCTGAACTATGAGTGGTGACAAAAGGTATTTATATTGTTTTCTTGACTTCTACTAATTTTTGTTGTATGTAACATGTCATCCCTATCCTTCTCATCCACAATTATCTCCGCTTAGTCAAGCATCCATTTTTTGTAATTTCGTTTTGATAATCTACTTCTAGAAAGTTGACTTCAGGTTTTCCCATATTCAAAGTAAATTTCAAATTCATATTGTTATTATTCGCATAGTTGAGAAAATCCGACGCAGAGTCTCTCGATCCATCCCATATCAGGAGCAGGTCGTTCAAATAGCGACCATACCACCTGATATGGGAGGAGAAGGGACTCGCGTCAGAATAAATGAAATCACTTTCCCATACTGACACATACAGGTTAGCAATCGCTGGTGAGAAACCTGCGCCCATAGGGGCTCCTTGCTTCAGTTGAAAAAAGCATTTGTCAAGTGAAAAAAAATTATGTTTTAAAAGAAATTCCACAGAAAGTACCAAGAATTCACGTACACCATCTGTATATTCACTGAGCTTACTAAGATGCCAACCCAGAATATGAAGGGACAAATCATGCAATAAAGATGGATACAACGCAACCACATCCAGTGTGATCCAGATACATGAGGCAGGCCATTCTGTACGATCTAAGGAGAAAATGAGATGTTTTGTATCCCGTATATAACCGGGGAGATCTTTTACAAGGGGCTGTAGATGCAGATCTACCCAGGAGCTCAATCCCTCCCCCATACTACCAATACCAGCCACGATAGGACGAAGCAGGGGAGGGAAGAGCGACTTATGTATTTTAGGTAAAGAGTGGAATATAGGCACCACAGGGTAATCTACCATTAAATCCTCTGATATTTTTTTAGCAATGGCCCCCAATGTCACTCCTTTTATTAACCGCTTTCTCATTTTCTCTTGGAAGATGTTTGTAGGGCTTTCTTTCAGTGGTATATATATTTCACTAGCTGAAGAGCCCGGCGTTGCCTGGGCATAGTAACCAACTCTGGTTAGTTATAGCAAATTATAATGATTATAATGCATGTAAAAATCGTGTATCTAATCCTATCATGTGTGATACTGTCTGCTGAGCCGTGTATCTAATCTTATCCTGTGTGATACTGACTGCTGAGCCATGTGTCTAATCCTCTCCTGTGTGATACAACACACAGCATAGCCTATGACGCTCTCGGGGTCCAGACGTGTGACTGTGCAAAATATTGTGGCTGTAGCTGCGACGGTGCGGATGCCAATCCCGGACATACACACACACACTTTGAGCTTTATATATTAGATTATTATTCAACATTTCCATATTCTGTTTGAAATATAAACCAGCGTTAAGCAATACCACTGCTCCCCCTTATCAGCCCTTCTCACAATCAAGTCCACATTCTTTTTAAATTCATTTATAGCTTCCTGATGCCAATTTAATAGGGATAGGGCAGCATGAACTGCATACAGTTAGGTCCATATATATTTGGACAGAGACAACATTTTTCTAATTTTGGTTCTAGACATTACCACGATAAATTTTAAACAAAACAGTTCAGATGCTGTTGAAGTTCAGACTTTCAGCTTTCATTTGAGGGTATCCACATTAAAATTGGATGAAGAGTTTAGGAGTTTCAGCTCCTTAACATGTGCCACCCTGTTTTTACAGGGACCAAAAGTAATTGGACAGATTAAATAATTGTAAATAAAATGTTCATTTCTAGTACTTGTTTGAAAACCCTTTGTTGGCAATGACTGCCTGAAGTCTTGAACTCATGGACATCACCAGACGCTGTGTTTCCTCCTTTTTGATGCTCTGCCAGGCCTTCACTGCGGTGGTTTTCAATTGCTGTTTGTTTGTGGGCCTTTCTGTCTGAAGTTTAGTCTTTAACAAGTGAAATGCATGCTCAATTGGGTTGAGATCAGGTGACTGACTTGGCCATTCAAGAATATTCCACTTCTTTGCTTTAATAAACTCCTGGGTTGCTTTGGCTTTATGTTTTGGGTCATTGTCCATCTGTAGTATGAAACGACGACCAATCAGTTTGGCTGCATTTGGCTGGATCTGAGCACACAGTATGGCTCTGAATACCTCAGAATTCATTCGGCTGCTTCTGTCCTGTGTTACATCATCAATGAACACTAGTGACCCAGTGCCACTGGCAGCCATGCATGCCCAAGCCATCACACTGCCTCCGCCGTGTTTTACAGATGATGTGGTATGCTTTGGATCATGAGCTGTACCACGCCTTCACCATACTTTTCTTTTCCATCATTCTGGTAGAGGTTGATCTTGGTTTCATCTGTCCAAAGAATGTTCTTCCAGAACTGTGCTGGCTTTTTTAGATGTTTTTTAGCAAAGTCCAGTCTAGCCTTTTGATTCTTGATGCCTATGAGTAGCTTGCACCATGCAGTGAACCCTCTGTATTTACTTTCATGCAGTTTTCTCTTTATGGTAGATTTAGATATTGATACGCCTACCTCCTGGAGAGTGTTGTTCTCTTGGTTAGCTGTTGTGAAGGGGTTTCTCTTCACCATGGAGATTATTCTGCGATCTTCCACCACTGTTGTCTTCCATGGGCGACCAGGTCTTTTTGCATTGATGAGTTCACCAGTGCTTTCTTTCTTTCTCAGGATGTACCAAACTGTAGATTTTGCCACTCCTAATGTCGTAGCAATTTCTCGGATGGGTTTTTTCTGTTTTTGCAGCTTAACCCCTTTCTGCCATCTGACGTACTATCCCATCCATGGGACCCGGGCCCCTATGCCTATGGACGGGATAGTACGTGGTGAGCGCCGCTGATTGCGGCCGGGTGTCAGCTGATTATCACAGCTGACACTCGGCACTGTGTGTCAGGGGTGGTCACGGACCGCCCTCGACACGTTAGCCCCTGGCACACTGCGATCAAAGACGATCGCAGTGTACCGGGGGTTTAGGGAAGCATCGGCAGGGAGGGGGCTCCCTCCGTGCTTCCCTGAGACCCCCGCAGCAGCGCAATGTGCAGCGCTGCTGCGGAGGCCTCCTTCCCTGCAGGTCCCCGGATCCAAAATGGAGGCGGGGACCTTCGGGGGCCTGCAGGGAGGCGGCTTCCTCATGTCTGCAAAGCGCCAGCATGAGGAAGCCTGCAGCACTGCTTGTGACAGATTGCTGATCTGTCACAGCGATCTGTGATGTGACAGATCAGCAATCTGTCACATGACAGTTATGTCCCCCCTGGGACATTGTAATAAAGTTAAAAAAAAAGTTGAAAAATAATTTATAAAAAAAAAAAATCGCAAAATAAATTAAAAAAAAAAATATTCCCTAATAAATTCATTTTTTGGAAATAAAAAAAACCAAAACAATATAAGTACACATATTTAGTATCGCCGCGTCCGTAACGACCCGCCCTATAAAACTTTCCCATTAGTTAACCCCTTTAGCGAACCCCTTAAAAAATAAAAATAAAAACAAAGCAAAAAATAATGCTTTATTATCATTGTGTCGAACAAAAAATGCAATAACGCGCGATTAAAAAGACGGATATAAATAACCATGGTACCGGTGAAAACGTCATCTTGCCCCGCAAAAACGAGCTGCCATACAGCATCATCAGTGAAAAAATAAAAAAGTTGTGGCTCGCAGAATAAAGCGATGCAAAAATAATTATTTTTTATATAAAATTGTTTTTATTGCATAAAACCGACAAAACATAAAAAAACAACCTAAATGAGGTATCGCTGTAATCGTACTAACCCAAAGAATAAAACCGCCTTATCAATTTAACCGCACTCGGAACGGTGTAAACGCACCCCCCAAAAGAATTTCTTGAAATGCTGGTTTTTGCTCATTCTGCGTCCCAAAAATCGGAATAAAAAGTGACAAAAAAATTTCACATGCCCGAAAATGGTATCAATAAAAACGTAAACTCATCCCGCAGAAAATAAGACCTCACATGACTCGGTGAGTCAAAATATGGAAAAATTATAGCCCTCAAAATGTGGTGATGCAAAACTATTTTTACAATAAAAAGCGTCTTTTAGCGTGTGACAGCTGCCAAACATAAAAACCGCCATAAATAGTAAATCAAACCCCCCGTTATCACCCCTTTAGTTAAAAATAATAAAATTTAAAAAAATGTATTTATTTTCATTTTCCAATTAGGTCTAGGGTTAGGGCTAGAGTTAGGGCTAGGGTTAGGGCTAGGGCTAGGGCTAGGGTTGGAGTTAGAATTGGGGGGCTTCCACTGTTTAGGCACAAGAGGGGTTCGCCAAATGTGACATGGCGTCCAATCTCAATTCTAGCCAATTCTGCGTTGAAAAAGTCAAACGGTGCTCCTTCCCTTCCAAGCTCTGCTATGCGCCCAGTGTTTTACCCCCACATATGGGGTATCAGCCTACTCAGGACAAATTGCAAAACAACTTTTGGGGTCCAATTTCTTGTGTCACCCTTAGGAAAACAAAAAATTGGGGGCAAAAACATCATTTTTGTGGAAAAAAATATGATTTATTTTCACGCCCGGGCGTTATAAACTTCTGTGAAGCACTTGGGGATTCAAAGTGCTCATCAAACATTTAGATAAGTTCCGTAGGGGGTCTAGTTTCCAAAATGGGGTGACTTGTGGGGAGTTTCAACAGTTTAGGCACATCAGAGGCTCTCCAAACGCGACATGAGACCCGCAGACCATTCCATCAAAGTCTGCATTCCAAAAAGTCACTATTTCCCTTCCGATTGCAGGATTGCGGGCCCCTGATCCTATCCACACAACTAGCAGTAGACGTGGAGCGTGCCTACGGTGGTCCTAGACGCCCCGTCACGGCCGGAGAACTAAATAAGCCTAAAGAAAGAAAGGGAAAAACTAAACTGCCCCAGAGCTGACCCCAAAGCAATAGACAGCCCCCAACATGTATTGTCGGTGAAACAAGATGAAAACACAAACACAGATAAAAAGATAGGCTGAGCAAACGATGGGGCCCTCACTAACTAGAAAGGACAGGAAAGGAAAGCTGCTGTCTGCAATCACGCAAAAAAACCTGCAAAAATGTCCAACACGTCTGACAGAAAAAAGCCCTGAAATCGCTAGACTTCAATTCCCTATATCAGCACTCAGGTATATTCTGAAGACAGAGCAAAAGAGATCAACTGATCATAGACAAAATGGGGATTCAGCCCAGTCCCAGCCAGGGCTGGCTGAACACAAAAATTAAGTAAACCAGACAAAAACTCATATGAACAATAGCAGAGAAAACTTAGCTTTAAGAAGGCAGGAACCAAACTGGAAACCAGAAGCCACAGTCAGGAAAAATCACCAGCAAGAAACTAGGGAGTCGGCTGCCTTAAATCCAATCAGAAACTCCTGATGTCCAATCGCAGTCCTCTTCCTCAGGTGGCCGGTCTCTGCCATTTAGATCAGCTTCATTACCTCCCTTCACCAACAGAGGGAGTCCAGATAGAGAGCTCACTACTCCTCTGTCAGCACAGCCAGCTCCATAACCCTCACCAGAAGCCAGAGGCAAACCCGAAAATGAGCTCACAACACGCGGCATGGCGTCCAATCCCAATTCCAGCCAAAAAAGTCAAATGGCGCTGCTTCCCTTCCGATCTCTGCCATGCGCCCAAATAGTGGTTTACCCCCACACGTGAGGTATCAGCGTACTCAGGACAAATTGCACAATAACTTTTAGGGTCCTGTTACCCTTGGGAAAAAAAATTTGGGGTGAAAAGATCATTTTTGTGGAAACAATATGATTTTTTAATTGTACGGCTGTACGTTATAAACTTCTGTGAAGCCCTTGTGGGTTCAAAGTTCTCACCACATATCTAGATAAGTTCCTTGGAGGGTCTAGTTTCCAAAATGGGGTCACTTGTGTGGGGTTTCCACTGTTTAGGCACATCAGGGGCTCTCCAAATGTGACATGGCGTCCTATCTGAATTCCAGTCAATTTTGCATTGAAAAAGTCAAACGGCGCTCCTCCCCTTCCGAGCTCTGCCATTCGCCGAAAAAGTGGTTCCCCCCACATATCAGGTATCAGCGTACTCAGGACAAATTGCACAATAACTTTTGCAGTACAATTTCTCCTGTTACCCTTGGTAAAATAAAAAAAACTGAACCTGAAGTAATTTTTTTGTGAAAAAAAGTTAAATGTTCATTTTTTTTAAACATTCAAATTAATCCTGTGAAGCACCTGAAGAGTTAATAAACTTCTTGAATGTGGTTTTGAGCACCTTGAGGGGTGCAGTTTTTAGAATGGTGTCACTTTTGGGTATTTTCTATCATATACACCCCTCAAAGTGACTTCAAATGTGATGTGGTCCGTAAAAATAAAATGGTGTTGTAAAAATGAGAAATCGCTGGTCAACTTTTAACCCTTATAACTTCCTAACAAAAAAAAAATTTTGGTTCCAAAATTGTGCTGATGTAAAGTAAACATGTGGGAAATGTTATTTATTAACTTTTTGTGTGCCGTATCTCTGTGATTTAAGGGCATAAAAATTCAAAGTTGGAAAATTGTGAAATTCTCAAAATTTGCCAAATTTCCATTTTTTTCACAAATAAACGCAAGTTATTTGAATGAAATTTTACCACTAACATGAAGTACAATATGTCATGAGAAAACAATGTCAGAATCACCGGGATCCATG